>NW_006290769.1:231837-234502 GCF_000327345.1 Myotis davidii
TGCAGGGGATGTCTGCCTGATCTTAGGCCCAATCCCCTCCTCACAGTCCAGGGCACTCGCAGTCCCAAACCCGTCACTCCTTACCTCCAGCCTGGCTTCTGGCTGAGCGGCACTCTCCCTGTGGAAGTGCACTGAGCACCAGGGGACAGCACCTGTGTTGAGTGTCAGCCCCCAGTGGTCAGTGCACATCATAGTGACTGGTTGTTCCACCATATGGTCGATTTGCATATTAGCCTTTTATTATATAGGATAATATATTATTAACACTTTACCTAAGTATTTAATCCTTACACAGTTAGATAATATTAGTAACTTACATCTTAAAATGAGAAAGAAAGATATAGGAAATAACACAGCTAGAATTGAAAATAGATCTTACTCCAAAAATATTTTCATAATACCACTCTGCTGCCTAGACAAAAAGGCAGATGTATGGCCTTCTAATGGTATCCATGTGGCTATCAGACCTCTTGCCATTTTACAGACAACTAAAGGACAACACCTTCCCCAACCCTAGAACCTATAAAATGTCCCTTACAAATCAGGAATTTAACAAGAAACTACTTTAACATGTTCAGCACCAAGCCTGTTTTGTCTTCCTTTCCGCTTAGCCCACGATATCCAATTTCACCGATATGCTGGCGGCACCAGTGACTGACCGGTCCAGAAGGAAAATACAGTGTCAGTCTCCAGTGACTGACATGGCACTTAAAGTGTTAAAAAAGCAAAACCACCATCATGTTAGCATACAACAAGTTCACGCTAGAAAATAATATCAAGTTTCATTGTGTGGGCCCAGGTATCTGATCAGTTATAATGAGTGAAGTCAGAGACAGAGTCAGCATGTCTATTACCTTCTTCTAGAGGTATTTTGAAATACAAATTTCCCAAAAGCCTAACAACTGGGGTCAAAAATCTCTTGAATTTTCCAGCTAAATAAATTCCCCCGTTCATCCATCTACTGTGACTAGTCTAGATGCTGTACATTCATAAATAAGAAACTGGTGGCATCAACAACAAAAATGTACTGGTCACTACCAATATATTATAAGTGAAGAGTGTATATAATATAATAGGACACAATTACACAAAATTGACATAAAAATATTTGTGCAAATTCAATAGTCTGTTCCCTTCCCAACAGCATTTTTAATGCTCACACACTACTGTGATAGTTAAGGTCACTTTCATAGAGATCAAATAAGATCATACACATATAACTATTTCCTTAAATAATTAAGTCGAATTGATATGAAAATATTAAAAAGATAAAAGAGACTTTCTGAAGTTCAGAGCACTTATCAATTCCCAGATATAAATTTTTTTAAATATATTTTTATTGATGTCAGAGAGGAAGGGAGAGGGAGAGAGAGAGAGAAACATCAATGATGAGAGAGAATCACTGATCGAATGCCTCCTGCATGTCCTCTAATGGGGATGGACCATGCAACCCAGGAATCAAACCTGGGACCTTTCAGTCCACAGGCTGATGCTCTATCCACTGAGCCAAACCAGCTAGGACCCCAGCTATAAATTTGACACACACACACTAGAGTTAAGACTGAGAAATGAATTCATAGACCAAGGTATTTTCCCTAGTTCAATTAAATCACTTGGTGACCTCCTCTATGCCAGAAACAATGCTATGTATTGAATAAAAGAGTATGTACCTTTGAAAAATTCACATCTGGTGGAGGATGCAGACATAGATAATTTCAAAAATATGGTGTTAATATGGAGGTATACAAAACACAGTATGATTCTATAGTAACAAGCAAAGGCACATTTTGAACACCTTCAGAAAGAAGTGAGGGAATAAAGAAGGAACCTTGGAATAAAGAAGGCACAGGATAGACGAATTAAGTGATTTACCTTAATGGCCTCTACTTCTTGGCAGATCATTTTCAGTAAAGAATTTTGATCTTCTGCCCACTGAGGTGGTGCTTTGGGAGAATACTAAAAATAACAACAATAAAATAGTATTTAGAACAGAAACATATTCCACAATGGAATAATTCACTTCTTTCGCACTTACCTTGTAACTTTTACTTGGTGACAGAGAATATTTGGTAGGAGATGGTGTGGAATATTTCATTTCCGAATCTGTATTACGCAAAGAACCATTTTTATAAAGAGGACCTCCTTCACTATAGTCATCGAGTTGCTGCTTGACTGAATTAAGCATATCTTTTACAGACTCCAGGGGCACAGGCAACTAAAAATAAAAAACGTAAATCAAATTGTCTTAGTTTGCAAAAATATCAAAGTAAAAATTCTTAAATAAATGCAGTATTTTATTTTACTAATTTACTTACTTATCTCACTTTTGTTTAGCAAGCACTTTATACTTTAATAACAGACATGAAACGACACTGTAACCTAAAATCTGACTCTAAAATCTACATTGTTTCGAGAGAACCAAGATGGCGGCATAGGTTAACGCCGGAGTTTGCTGCCTCGAACAACCACTTCAAAAGTGAAACTAAAAGACGGAACGGACATCACCCAGACCCACAGGAACGCTGGCTGAGTGGAAGTCCTACAACTAGGAGGAAAGAATAACGCATACGGACACTCAGAGGAGGCGCAGTGCTGAAGTCAAATTCTGAGGTGCGGAGTGCGCGGAGCGGGCGGCGGCGGAGGGCGCGGTTGGCGTTTTCAATCG
>NW_006290769.1:235846-236638 GCF_000327345.1 Myotis davidii
TCTACATTGTTTCTACTTTTGTTTTTTAAGATTTTTATTTTTTCAGAGAGGTAGAGGGAGAGACAGAAGCATCAATGATGAAAGAGAATCACTGAACGGCTGCCTCCTGCACATCCCTATTGGGGATCGAGGCTGCAACCTGGTCATGTGCCCTGACCGGGAATTGAACCATGACTTCCTTCTTCATAGGTTGATGTTCAATCACTGAGCCGTCCTGACCATGCTGTTTCTACTCTTTCTGTTAGTCATAATAATGGCAGAATTTTCAATAGACATTTTTTAAAAATATCTTTTATTAATTTTAGAGAGGAAGGAAGAGGGAAAAAGAGACAAAAACATCAATATGGGAGAAACCAAGATGGCGGCATAGGTAAACACTTGAAATTGCTGCCTTGCACAACCACTTCAAAAATACAACTAAAAGACAAAACAGACATCATCCAGGACCACAGGAAGGCTGGCTGAGTGGAAATTCTACAACTAGAAGGAAAGAGAAAAGCTCAACGAGACTAAGAGGAGGTGCGAAAGTAAAGTGCAGAGGTACGGAGGTGCATGCAGAAAGGGCTGGCAACTGAGGATGCGGTTGTCTTTTTAATCAGGAGGGAGACACAAGCTCCCAACTGCTCTGAACTCCAGTTCTGGGCAAGTCTCTGGGGACGCAGACTCATACGGGGAGAAACTGGACTGTCTGGCAGCAGGAGGAACTCGAGGGCAGCTTTCTCTCATAGGTGCTTGCAGCGATTACCAAGACACTGAGACCTGGGATCTCTTAGGGCAGGACTGAGGATACGC
>NW_006290769.1:236727-250556 GCF_000327345.1 Myotis davidii
GGGAGTCTCAAACTCTGACTGCTCTGAACTCCAGTTCCAGGTGAGTCTCTGGGGACCCAGACTCATATGGGGAGAAACTGGACTGTCTGGCAGTGGGCGGAACTTGAGGGCGGCTTTCTCTCAGAGGTGCTTGCAGCAATTACCACAGGACACTGAGACAGGACACTGAGACACTAGGGCCTCTTAGGACAGGGCTGAGGACCAGCCATAGCTGTTTGCTCCACCCTGTTGATTCCCTGAAATCCTGCCCCACCCAAGATGTGAGCAGAGGCTTTTGCCTATGAATGGCCTGGCCCTTTGCAATCTAAAATTACCTAACAAACTGCAGCTGGGTCAGAGAGACCAAGAACATCCAAAAGAAGGCCCAAGCCTCCACAGAAGCTTGCACTGCTTCACAGCTGGGCCTCATCAGGGCACCTCCAAACCTCAAACAAGGAAGAGGAATCTGCAGATCTCTCCATAGCTCCTGCTGGGCAGCCTCAGGCACAGGCTAAATTAGCACCTCCTTAGAGATCCAAGAGCCATTGTAAACAGTGGTCAGAGTGGGACCATCCAGATTACAACTCCTCAGATCCATAAGGGACACACTCAGGGGGCAGACTCAGTGAGCACCAAAGCCCCACTGAAGCAGTTTTGCCCCAGAAGGATGTCTCCACCACAGAAGTTCTCCCACTGCAGACACAGCTGATTCTCACAGCCAACTGGCCTGGAGGTCGATTCCTCCCAGTGATACCTACAACAATCAAGGCTTAACTACAACAAGACTGTGCACACAGCCCACAAAGGGGTGCACCAAGAGTGTCCACCTCAGGTAGCTGGGGAGACTGAGCCACTTGGCCCTATAAGAAACCTAGCACAGAAAGCCACTCTACCAACACAGGGAAGCAGCCAAAATGCGGAGACAAAGAAACAGGTCACAAATGACAGAAATGGAGGAAAGCAAACTTCTGGATATAGAGTTCAAAACCACGGTTAAAGAAACAGGTCACAAATGAAAGAAATGGAAGAAAGCAAACTACTGGATATAGAGTTCAAAACCATGGTTATAAGGTTTTTCAAGAATTTTCTAAACACCGCTGATAAATTCAGCGAGATCCTCTATAAATCTAGTGAGACCCTTGAGGATATGAAAAAGGACCAACTAGAAATTAAGCATACACTGACTGAAATAATGAATATTAAACAGAAATCCAATAGCAGACTAGAGGATTGCAAGAATCAAGTCAAAGATTTGAAATACGAAGAAGCAAAAAACACCCAACCGGAAAAGCAAAAGGAAAAAAGAATCCAAAAATACGAAGACAGTGTAAGGAGCCTCTGGGACAACTTCAAGCATACCAACATCCGAATTATGGGGGTGTTAGAAGAAGAGAGAGAGCAAGATATTGAAAATCTATTTGAAGAAATAATGACAGAAAACTTCCCCTACACCTGGTGAAAGAAATAGACTTACAAGTCCAGGAAGCGCAGAGAACCCCAATCAAGACGAATCCAAAGAGGACCACACCAAGACACATCATAATTAAAATGGCCAGGGCAAAAGACAGAGAATCTTAAAAGCAGTAAGAGAAAAACAGTTAGTTGCCTACATAGGAGTACCTATACAATTGTCAGCTAATTTCTCAATAGAAACTATGCAAGGTAAAATAAAATTATCCTCATTATTTTTGAACTCTTCCTTGATTTTTAGCATAAGTTTATCAGGCACATTATTTACTTTTCCTGCCCTGAACTTAGAGTCAGTCCTTTCTCCAATGAATTTACCCACAGTTTTTATTTATTTACTTATTTATTTACTTATTTTAAAATATATTTTTGTTGATTGCAGAGAGGAAGGGAGAGGGAGAGAGAGATAGAAAATCAATGATGAAAATCATTGATCGGCTGCCTCCTGCACACCTCCTACTGGGGATTGAGCCTGACACCCAGGTATGTGTCCTTGATCAGCAATCGAACCCAAGACTCTCAGTCCAGAGACCGATGCTCTATCCACTGAGCGAAACCAGCCAGGGCTAGGAAATTTTTCAATGAGAGCAAAATATGTTTACTAATTGATTTTGAATGGGAAGAAAAATATAGATACGAGAATGCACCAGACAACATAAATCTTAATCTGACAACAGCAACACAAATTAATCAATGAAATATTTGTAAAGCTGAATATAACTGACATTAACACCATCATGACAATCTCAAACTGCTGAAAGTTAGAAAAAAGATGAAGATGAGAAGAAATGCTCTGAAGTTGTCAGCTTTCCACTGTTGATTTCAGCAAAAATTTTTTAATTGTCCAATCCTTAAGAATTAGTCTTAGATAGCAATACATTCTTTTAAAAAAAAGTCTTGTCTTCGAAAACTTTTCTAAATCCCCTGCTGGGGTCCAGCCCCAGCGGGTCCAGGGGTCCCCAAAGGTGTGGACTGAGTCGGCGAAGAAGAAATGACACAGAGACAGCGTTCACTTGATCAGCAGCCTTGCCAGGATCTCTAGCCACAATCTCCAGCCACGTTCTGTGTCCATGTTTTCTTTCTAGGTTCTCCAGCCACGTTCTCCAGGTTCTCCAGCCAGGTTCTGTAGCCATGTTCTCTCGCTAGGTTCTCCAGCCAGGTTTGGTTTAGGTTCTCCAGCCAGGTTCGGTCGCCAGGTTCTGTCCAGGATCTTTTGCCATGTTCTCTCCAGCGAAGTTCTTCTGTCTCTAGGCTCTGTGTAGGTTCTGTCTTCTGAGTTCTGTCTCTAGGATCTTCATCTAAGTTCTGTGTCCTGTTGTCTTGTTACATCTGTATTTATACCAGTTGATTCCAATCCTACCAATCTCTATTCCAAAGGTTATTGCGTTTCCTATCTCCATTCTAGGGAGTAAAGATTATGTAGCTTAAGCATGATTGTTGGTAGTTAAAGTGATTAATTACCCGCCTGGCACTTAGTTAAGAGGTTTTATTCCCTCCCTAACTTCAGGGGAAAATCCCTACCTGGGGAAACAACCTTTCTCGGAGAGGTGACCTTGGTTAAAACACAGTGCCAAGAAGGTGAGCAAACATATTAAGAACAGTATGCCATATATGCCAGGTCCCTTGAAACAGCAAGGATGGACCGGCTCCCGGCATTCCCCAACAAGTATTTTTGTAACAGTATAAACCTAGACTCTCAATTTTAAAAAAGAAACTCCAAACCTGACAAAGCAATGCTATTCAAATATTTAAACACATACCCCCCTTCTGTGCATTATGAGTTATTACTGAGCATTTTTGAAATGACCAAATTATAATACCAAAGCAAAAATATTTATCAACCAGTTGTCAATAAGAAAGAACAAAAAACCTGCAACTTACTTTCTTAACTACTGAAAGATTTGAATCACTGTCATCTAAAATCTTCATTAGGTAGTCCCGGGTCTTTCTCAGATAATTTTTGCATTCTTCTTGTTCTTCAGGAGAATGGGCCTCATTTTCAATGTCTTCTGCTTTTCTGTGAAAAATCTATACAAAGAATGCTTTTATGAAACAATTGGGTTTTACTATTTGTTGTTTTTTTAAATATGGGACGCTTCACAAATGTGCATGTCACCTTTGCAGTGGGCCGTGCTAATCTTCTCTGTATCATTCCAATTTTAATGTATGTGCTCCCAAAGCAAGTACCAATTAGGTTTTCAAAACAAACACTTTTAATTCATGTACTTCTACTTACCAATGCAAGATTCCAATAAGAAACAACATTTTTTATAGATTCAAAAGCAGTCATAGCATCTTCTATATTTCCATTAACTGCATCCAATATAGCAAATGTTATGTGTGCTTCTTCTTCATATTCACCAATTTCAGATGCCTAGAGACATTTAGTAATTTTTAGTCACATTGCCTCAACCCAGAATATCAAACTCAAATGATTTCCCAAAGATATTGTATGTTCTAGTGTGATTAATAACTCAGTATTCTTTTGTGCCATATTTTATTTGTAACAACTAGTGCATTTAGAAAGCAAGACTACTATTAAATAGTCAGGCAATTAATTTAAGCAGTTTATGCCTCCATTTATTTGTTTACATACTGGAAATCCACATCCCCTGTTAATTAACCAAGGGACCCTCCATTACCTGGATGTCTGCACTATGAAAGTGTTTAAACAGAGGGTCAGTAGGTTCAGGAATACTAATCTTCTTTTTGATCATCTTCAATAATGGCAAAACCTTCTTCCAATAATGAACACTTCTGCCTATGTATTCCCGCTGATCATAAAAAGAATTAAGATCGCTGCCCTAAAATAAAATAGAAAGTTAGGAGCACACAACCTAAGGAATACAAATGATCAGACCTAAAAATGCATTTATAAATGATTGAGAAACTGTTTAAATTTCAAATCAAAGCAAAACAGAGTCTCAAGTCATATCCTCAATTCTCCAATAGGAGAATAACTACCTACCTAATACCAGTGGTCATTCCAGAATCAATTGTTGAACACTTCCCTTTTTTTCTTTTAATATATATTTTTTCATTGATTTCAGAGAAGAAGAGAAAGGTAGAGATAGAAACATCAATGATGAGAGAGAATCATTGATCGGCTGCCTCCTTCAGGCCTCCCACCTGGGAGATCAAGCAAGCAAGCCAGGCATGTGCCTTTACTGGGAATACAACCATGACCTCTTGGTTCATAGGTTGACACTCAACCATTAAGCCACAACTGCCTGACTAGCCACAACTGCATGGCTAGACTCAACTATTAAACATTTCCAATGACACTAGCCTAATGAGGCAGCCCAATCCATTTTTTAAAATTGCCACTTTTGCCCTAATCGGTTTGGTTCAGTGGATAAAGGGTCAGCCTGCGGATTAAAAGGTCCCAGGTTTGATTCTGGTCAAGGGCATGTACCTTGGTTGCAGGCACATCCCCAGTAGGAGGTGTGCAGGAGGCAGCTGATTGATGTTTCTCTCTCATCAGTGTTTCTAACTCTCTTTCAATCTCCCATCCTCTTTGTAAAATATCAATAAAATATATTTTAAAAAGTAAAAAATAGAAAAATAAAATGGCCACTTTTGGATAGCCAAAATCTGCTACTTTGTGTGACAGTTTAGTCAAAGGGCTAAACATCTTGTCACAGAACAGACCAAAACTATTTACAAAGACCTATAAATGCTCTTTCCAACAAAGCCATGTGCTACTGAATGTAAAAAAATTTCCGGCTGGACAAATTATAACTTAATTATTAAGTAGTCATAACAACAGATAATACTTACGTAACATTTATTATGTCAGACCACCGTTCAAAGTGCTTATATATTAACAACTATGTAGCAAGATTAAAAAAATAAATTTCTCCTAACATATCTGTCTTAGAACTGAATGACTTTCAACAAAAAGTTTATGACTTAAAAAAATATATGTTTTTAAAAATATTTATATTTTAATAAACTCACCGTTTTCTGAAGGTATGTGGCCCAATGTATAAGGAGAGCAGGTTGAAGGCCATGTTTTTCCTGGCCCCTTAGAGCATTTATATCGCGCTGAACTAGAAGTCGCAACTTTGCTGAGGTTCCAGGGCTGAAAAAATATTTTTATTTAATAAAGTTGATTTATAAACATGCATTCCAACACATGTGTTTGTTAATCATCACACTACATTAAATTAAATACCTAGGGAATAAGTTTTTAAATTAAATGGGTCTTTAAATAATAAACCCATGCAGTAAGTTAAAGAAATGTTTTTGTTTTACTACTTACATTGCTTTTCTGTGAATTAGATTACAAACTGCATCCCACCAAGATTTTTGTCTCTCTGTATAAAGTTGTTTACACACAGGAAATGGCAAGCATAGTGGCTGATAGAAGTTGTAATGAGAACTACATTTTTCCTTTAATTGTAACTGGCTGTTATATATTACCCCAAGTAGAAATACCTGTTTTATTTAAAGAAAAACAATTTAAGTTAGAAAAAAAATTGTTAAAGCTCAAAATATTTAATTTGCTAAAATCTTTGCTTACTTCAAGATCTAAAATACATATTGACTCAGGTGCATTTGTTTCAAGTCTTGAGGTTTCCTGAGGCAAATGATGAAAAAGCTGTTTCAGCCATTTTCGAATTGCAGGTAAGGTAGGCAACAAATTCCACTGTAAACCAAGCCAGGTAAGGTGCTGAAGGCTGCCATTATGTGCTCGGATGGCACCTGAAATAAAGGGGGAGAGGGGGGAAAAATGGCTTTGAAAACTTCTTATATGACATCAGTTTTGCCAACAACTGACTCACATTAAATATATCTTAATTTTCTCTATCAGAGCTGGGAAAAGTCTATGACAAGCAAAGTCTTATGTTCTTTTTGTTTTTGTTAACCCTTATCTAAGGATATTTTCCCATTGATGTTAGGGAGAGTGAGAGAAAGAGGGAAAAGCAGAGAGAAACCTCAATGTGAAAGAAACACACCGATTGGTTGCCTCCTGACCGAGCCCTGACCAGGGCCCGGGCCAGGGAGGAGCCCTGCAACCAAGGTACGTGCCTTTGACTGGAATCCAACCCGGGACCCTTTGGCCTGCAGGCCAACACTCTATCCACTGAGCCAAACCAGCTAGGGCTTTTTCTTTTTTTCTTTTAACACATTTTGTGCCGCTCAGGAGTTTTCTCGTGTTTCTCGCGCCATCTGTTAAGGACTGCTCACGAGTGTTCTCGTTTTTCACGCCCATGGAAAAAGGAGTGAATCTAGATCATATTTTTTATTGATTTCAGAGGAAGAGAATGGGGAGAGAGATAGAAACATCATTAATGAGAATCATTGATCAGCTGTCTCCTGCACGCCCCCTACTGGGGATTTAGCCTGCAACCCGGGTATGTGCCCTGACCAGGAATCAAACCATGACCTCCTGGTTCACAGGTCAATGCTCAACCACTGAACAACGCCAGCCAGGCTGGGCGTTAAAGTTCTTATTAAAGGTATTCACACTTATGTCTAGGAATTTTAAAAAGTTAATAGAGACAGTTCTTTTCAAGTCCATCTGATGAAAAAAGAAAAAAAAAGACTCACTAGAACTCAATAAAACAAAATCTGACAAGGGCCAAATAAATAGCTACCCACTAAGAAATCTTGAAACAATGGATTTGCCTTTCAGTAAAGAGTCATTAAAACAATGTGCTACCACAACATTAATCCATTAGGACAGTGAAGAGAATTTTTCTCATAGAAGACATTCAGTACTGAAGAAGTTATGAGCTTCTGGATGCATAGAGAGGTACAGCCTTTCTGGCAATTTGTAAGCGATTTAAACATGTTCATCAACTTTGTCTCAGTAATTATTTTTATGAATCTATTGAAAAATTTGAAATGGAGACATTTTATATTATTTTTCATCATAGTAGTATTGATTTTTTTAATTGATTTTAGAAAGAGGAAGTAAGGGAGGGAGAAGGTAAAGAGGGAGAGAAGAAGGGAGAGAGAGAAATATCAGTCGACTGCCTCCTGCTTGTGCCCATAACAAGGGACCAAACCGGCAACCTGGGTATGTGCCTTGACACAATCAAACCCTCAACATTTTAGGGTACGGGACAACACTCCAACCAACTGAACGACGCTAGCCAGGGCCACAGTTTATTTTTAATAGTGAAAAAAACTGGAAAATGTCTTGAATACCCAACAATAAAAAGCAACAAGCAAATTATGATTAATTCATGAAATGGATAATATTGCCATTAACCATCATATTTACAAAGGTAGATAGGATGGGAGAGAATTGCTGAAAGACAAATCATATGTAGAAGTATAAACAACTATTTAGAAGAAAGACATATGCCACCACAACCCACTACCAACCTCTTACACCTCGACCACCACTCCTCCCCCAAAAAAACACCTGAAAGGAATACAGGAAAATCTTAACTCATTATCTCTGGGTCAGTGGTCGCCAACCTTTCGGACCCCGCAGACCACCATTTGGCGACTACTGCTCCAAAGGTTTTCTTAAACCAGCAGTCAGCAGCCTTTTGGACCTCACAGACCACCAGTGGTCAGCGCACCACCGGTTAGCGACTGCTGCTCTGGGTAAGATGATTATGGACAATTTATTTCCCTTTCTGCTTCTTTTTCTCCTAATATAAAAAAATTAAGATTCAAAATGTTTTCTTTAAAAGATACAACTTACCAACATCATATCTAGCCAAATCGTCAATTTTCGGTGCTTGCACATCAATGTTTCCAATATCATCACTACCAAGGAAAGAGCTATCCTTAGGTGACTGACCAGAAAACAGAGCATCATACAATGCAGACTGACCACTTTTATTGGCAAAGGATTCTACAACTTCTTTTAAAAAATCTTGCTTGTCACGACTTAAGTTTAGCAGCATGTGCCCTGAAAAACAAATTAGTTCCATCATCCAAAGTATACAGATTGTTTGTACTCATATCTCTCAATAGTTTTATTCACATTCACCAAGAGGAAATAACAATTACCTGAGACATAACCATCCAACCCAACAACCACATGTGGATAACAAAAAGGGTGCTTGTACAAAAAAATGAATATAGATTCCAGGATTAATAGTATCTGTGTCTACATGTTAGAGTAAAAGGAAAGAATGACAAGAATGTGTGTGAAAAATACGAAAAATATTTACATTTCAAATGGAAAAGTGTAGGATTTAAAAGTGGCCATAGAAGAGCAGGGCCAAGCTCAAATTCTTTGATCTGATACACTCATTTCTAATATTGGCTGGTCAGAATTCTCCTTTAAAAGGCTTTTTATTTATTTCCAGGACCCACTCTCAGAGATTCCGATTCCACAGGTTTGGGGTGAGTAATCTATTTCAAAAACACCCCTTGGATAAAGTTCCAATACATGCTACAACATGGATGAACGCTGAAATACTATTTTAAGTTTAAAAAATCTGACACAAAAGACCACATATTATATGATTAAATTTATATGAAATTTCCATATAGAAATGTCCAGAAAGAGACCAAAAAATTCATGGTTGGTAACCTAGGACTAGGGGGGAAATGGGGCATGACTGCTATGAGTATAAGGTTTCTTTGTGAGATGATGGAAATGTTCTTAAATTGTGGTAAAGTTTGCACAACTCTATAAACATATGGAAAAATAACTAAAATGTATACTTAAAATGGGCAAATTATATAGTATGTTAATTTTATCTCAATTAAACTGTTTAAAAACAACAACAAAAAATACTCCTTGTAGTTAATTCTGCTCGTCAGTCAGGTTTGGTTATCACCAAACTATTATTTCTCCAAAAGTTTGCAGAGACAAGCTCAGAAATGTCCAGATCAAAGACAGTAAAACTGTGACACCCTGCAAAGGTACCTATGACAGCCCTGCAAAGGTAGAAGGGAGACATAAAAAAGGTGGAAAGTCACTCTTTAAGAACTAAAAGTCTACCTCCCACCAAAAAAAAAGTAGGTTGTCAGCTAGAACAGCATTATAAACTTAGACCAATAGCCTAACTACAGACCAAAGCTTACAGAAACTTTTATTTAATACTACATCTTCCTCTTTACAAAGTTCATGCAATTTCTATCAAAGCTGCTTCCTATAGAAAGTCTTCAATTCACTGCTTGAGCTTCTGGCTACATGAATAACTTAATGATTTTGCCTTAGCAAAACCAGGTAACATATAATAAACATTTAGGATCTATCACAAATAGTCAAAACTGGGAATAAATCTACAAATTCCAAGAGCCTAATAGAAAGTGAATATAATCCTCTATCTTCCTTACTATGTTGTCAGTTCCTTAAGAGAGAGATCTGTATCTTCTTCATCTTTAGCCCCCATAGCAGTCTTGCAAGCAACTAATAAATGGCTGGCAAATCAGTAATTATCCTTAGTATAAAAACTATTTTATAAAATATTCAGATGGAGGCTCTAGCAGCTAGAATGAGGAGGGGTTAAGAAGTTTCTCCATCTGGTAACACACAATATCAAATAATTGTTCCTATTTCAGAATATAACACTTTTTAAAAAAATTACTTATTTAATCCTCACCAAAGGATGTGTTGATTTTAGAGAAAGGGGAAAGAAGAGAGAGAGAGAAACATCACTGTAACATAGAAACATTGATCAGTTGCTTTGTGTATGTGTCGTGATGGGATCAAACCCCCAACCTACATATGTGCCCTGACCAGGAATCAAACCAGAAACCTTTCAGTGTATGGGATGACACTCAAAACAACTGAGCCACATTGGCAAGGGTAAATATACCATTTCTTCTAATTCTTTATCTCTTACCCCAGTGGTCAGCAAACTCATTAGTCAACAATCCACTGGCCTATATGCTCCACACTTGTCTTGTATACTTGTTTCAGATAGATGAGTGTGGACGGGATAGTTGGAAGGGGTCGACCTCAGCGAACGTACCTCAAAACAATGTAACTCCCCTGCGCTGCGTCTCCCGCCGCCCGCCCGACCGACATCCCCCACTTCTTCTAATGCCACTTCTTCAAAATAGACTCGCCCAGGCCGAAAACCAACTTCTGCGCATGGGCCACGAAGTTACAATCGCACTGTACATGAGTACTTGCACATGGTATTTTGTGGAAGAGCCACACCCAAGAGGCTAAAGAGCCGCATGTGGTTTGCCAACCACTGTCTTACCCTAATCCAGTATGACAAAGAGAAACATGATTAAAACAAATTCTCTCCCAAAAAGACAGATATCATAAGATGCATTTTAACAGAGAATTTTCCTTTTTTCTTTTCAAAATAAAACCAGTTAAACATCACTATTACCTGATTGGCTCAGACGATCAAAAGCCATGGTTTCCAGCAGATTTTGTCCACCTTCTCCTTTTATTAATTTAATCTTTGGTCTTGGAACCTGGTAATTTTATCATCAAAAAGTTTAATTTAGTGATACGCATATACTGAATAGTAAGATGGTCCTTTTTATTACATTATGCTTTTTTTGATGATACACACTTAACCAACCAATAATTAGACTAGAACCTAGGAATTAAGATAATCTATAAAAGATGCCTGCAAAGAACATTCCTGAGAAATTCCCGCTAAAAGCACATTCAAATGGCATTTTTGGGAAATGGAGTGTTTAGAGAACTTTTCTACCTGCAGAAACAGAACCACCAAAACAGAGATTTGCTTAGCACTAGAACCATACTTGGAAATGCCATACTGAACAGAACACTTCTAAGAGCGTAGATAATTTGGGATACATTGAGATAAACTAGAATGACCAAGAGATTAAATGGATACCAAGCCCTATCCTAAAAGGAGAGCTGAGAATAAGGACACATTTGGAATACCTTAATCAATAAAGGAAAAAAAAAAGAGAGCTGAAAGAATGATGAAAAAATATTAAGAAAATTACCTTGTACAAGAGTTAGACTTTTTAAATATCATCAAGAGAAAAAACATTAATGGGTAGCAGCTTAAAAAACATTTTTACTCCATATAAGGAAACACCAAGAACCAAATTATCCAAAAATGCAAAGGGCTATCTTGAAATGTAGTGAATGTCCATCACTGAAAATGCTCAGTCATAGGCAATGATCACTTACTAGAAATATCCTACAAGTAACCATATAAGTATAGCTGGGGTAACTGTGGTTAATTTCTAATGAGTTTCTTAATTAGCAGAGGAGTGTAATGGCACACATCTCTGTGATGTCAGGATTTTGGCAATGGAATTATCTGAAGTAGCTTAACGAAAGTAACCTAATATCTTGGCTAAAGGGCACTGGTTTAAACGCCCAGCCCTCCCCACAAAAAAACTATGGTATATCCATAGAATGGAGTAATATGCAACCATAAAAAAAATGAGGATGTCATGCTTACTATATTGTACTGATATGGAAACACTACCAATAAAATATTTCATAAAGCAAAATAAATAGAATGTAAGGATGTTGGAATGCATACGTGTGTGGGTGCTGGCAGGTGTGGGTACCTATCTATGCATAAAGTAATTTCTTGAAGAACTCACTACAAATTAGTAACATTAGTTCCTTCAGGGAAGAGAAGTAAATGACTAAGGAACAAAGGTAGATGGAATTTTCAGCGTACTCTCTTACACATAAGTTTTCTAAACATGATGCCAAACTTTATCTACAGCTGCTAAAGAGCACAAAACTCATAAAACTGGCCTCTTATACAAAATTATTCAATAGCTATCATTTGTGACCAGTTAATTAGTCATGAACCCACTCAGTCACATTAAACTCAAGTCAAAATCTCATCTTTTTTTTTTTAACCCTCATCCAAGGATATTTTTCCACTGATTTTTAGACAGAGTGGAAGAGAGTGGGAAAGACAAAGAGAAGTATCTATGTGTAAGAAACACATTCATTGGTTGCCTCCTGAACCTGCTCTGCAGCTCGGGGAGGGGTTCACCGGGGGGTAAGCTTGCTCCTATGGTACATGCCCTTGCCAGGAATTGAACCCGGGACCCTTCAGTCCACAGGCCTACACTCTATGCACTGTGTCAAGCTGGATAGGGCAAAATCTCATCTTAATAAAAGGTTTCAGGTATGCTTACTGGAACCACAGCCCTCCTTGGATCAAGAGTCTGAAAACATTACCATTAAAGTTAGCCTAACATGATTCAATAAGGAGCCCTATGCCAGTCCACACTTCCGCTTGATAATTATGCTTTACAACAAATGATAATGTAAAATTCAAGTATGTAAGAAGCTTCCATTACATATCCACTCAATGGAAACATGTGGCAGATAAAGAGAGAGTAAGGTAAATGCTATGAGCTGAAATGGAACAATGGAAAAACAGTAAGATTTTCAACAGTAAATAAAGCAGATCTCCACTGACACAAAACAGTTTTTTTAAAAGTTGAGAAAGGGTATGCTTACACATACAGGAGAAATTCTGAATACCCACCAAACTGTTAACACTGGTTGTCTTCTAGGAAAGGAGACTTGAGTGAATGCGTTAAGAGGAAAATTTAGTTTTTACTATTTAAAAACATCAAAGTTTAAAATAGTTGACTGTGTGTTAACTTTACAAAAAATATATTAAAAACTTTAATAGATTTCAGCTTACATTAAAAATAAGAAAACTATCAGCTACTTGAGAATCTATAAAAATATTAATCACAAGAACCTTTCAGTGCTTATGTAAATTAGGAAACTTCTTTCACTTCATACATTTTCACTATAAATATATTCCTTAAGAACTTAAATCCTTCTGCAAAGTAAAGAGAAGCACTTAGGAGAAACTAAGATGGCGGCATAGATAAACACCGGGAAATTGCTGCCTCCCCCAACAATTGAAAAATACATCAAAAACACAAAACGGACATCATCCAGAACTACAGGAAGGCTGGCTGAGTGTAAATTCTACAACTAGAAGGAAAGAAAAGCACACTGAGAGCCAGAGGAGCTGCGGAAGTAAAGTGCAGAGGAAGTCTCTGTGGACCCAGGACTCATACGGGGAGAAACTGGACTGTCTGGCAGCAGGCGAGCTTGAGGGCGGCTTTCCCTCAGAGGTGCTTGCAGCCCTAACACGGACACTGAGATGCGCGGCCCCTTAGGGCAGGGCTGAGGATCCACCAGAGCTGGTTGCTCCGCCCGTGGATTCCTTGAGACCCCGCCACACCCAGGCTGCAGAAGAGGCTTTTGCATATGAATACCTGGCCATTTGCAACCTGTAATGACCTAACTGTAGCCGGGCCAGACAGACCCAGAACTTCCAAGAGAAGGCCAAGGCCCCACAGCAGCTTGCATTGCTTCACAGCTGAACCTCATCAGGGCACTTCCAAACTCAAAAAAAAAAAGGAAGGGGAATCTGCAGCTCTCTTCGTAGTTCCTGCTGTGTAACCTCAGACAGAAGCTAAATTAGCACCTCCTTAGATTCAAGAGCCACTGAACCCAGGGG
>NW_006290769.1:252232-253260 GCF_000327345.1 Myotis davidii
AGCACTTAACACAGTGGGACAAATATAGAGTGGTCAAAGATCTACATGATATGAACTACAAGGAGGGGCCTGCTCTAACAGTGAACCCTCTGCTTTCCCTCAAGCAAAGGTCACTCTCTAAAGCTAACAATTTTTATAAACTGAGCTCAATGCATTTTTTTTTGCATACTGCTTATTTCTTTTCATTTCAGAATTAATGCAAACTCATTAAAAAAAAAAAACACTAAAACTAAAAAAATTTGGGGAAAGGATAAGAGCCAGCATCTCATCACCTAAAAATAATGGTTAACACTTTGACAGTCTCAGTGAAACTGCACCCAAAACTGAATAAGACTTACCTGAAATGCTATGAGATAGCACAATGCAGCCAGCTCAGAGAGAGCTCTCCACTGCACATCACTATGCTGACCCATCTTCAAAAGCAGAGAACCAGCATGCATGTAGAAATGTCCTTTTATTTCTAAGAAAACAGCTGAGAGTTCATCATTTCCACCCACACAAGATTTCACAGACTGAAGAGCACCATCAAAACTGTAATATTAAAATATTAAACAGATCTAAAATTTGTTGCACTGTGAATCATGGCTTCGATATTTAACTCAAAATAAATTTATTTCAAGCTTATCTTCCATATTCAAACGCCTAATAATCCATTCTTACCTATTTTATAAATTATTAATCACTTATTATTTTTATTCCACATATGCCCTATACTTCAAGCTAAACCTCTAAAATGACCTATTACTAAACTTAGTTCAAGCCCTCCATTCATAGAAAAGATATAGATCAAATAATAAGATTACTTATTATGGTACTAGAGGCCCGGTGCACAAAAATTTGTGCACTGGGGAGGGGGGGATCCCTCAGCCCGGCCTGTGCCCTCTCGCAGTCTGGGACTCCTCGGGAGATATCGACCTGCTGGCTTAGGCCTGCTCCCGGGTGACAGAGGGCAGGCCCAATCCCTGGTCGGGCTCAGAGCAGGGCCAATTGGGGAGTTGGGGCACCGCCTCCGTCACACTCAAGGCAGG
>NW_006290769.1:253994-262423 GCF_000327345.1 Myotis davidii
TCTGGAGTTATTTGTTAAAATGTTTCAATCTGCAGGTTCAGAGGCCTGCAGCCTCAGGCAGGGAAGGTTGGTTTCCTCCGTCACTGAAGCAAGCAAGCCTCGTGTTAGTTTCAAGCTGCCTGGCTACCGGCCGCCATCTTGGCTGACAGTTAATTTGCATATTTCGCTGATTAACCAATGAAAAGGGTAGCAGTCGTACGCCAATTACCATGTTTCTCTTTAATTAGTGTAGATACTAGAGGCCTGGTGCACAAAATCCATGCACTCGCCGGTGGGGGTTATCCCTCAGCCCAGCCTGCACTCTCTCTCAGTCAAGGAGCCTTCAGGGGATGTCCAACTGCTGTGGAGGCTGGAGAGGCTCCTGCCATCGCCACTGCACTCACCAGCCATGATCCCAGCTTCTGGCTGAGCAGCATTCCCCCAGTGGAAGTGCACTGACCACAAGGGGACAGCTCCTGTGTTGAGCGTCTGCCCCCTGGTGGTCAGTATGCGTCATAGCGACTGGTTATTTTGCTGTTTGATCAATTTGCATACTAGCCTTTTATTATATAGGATTATATATAGGATGTTTCATAATATACCAGAATAAAACTGGGAAACTAAATTTTCTAGTTTCTTTCAATAATATGGTTTCATTATTTAATTCAAACTTGGAAGTTCTAAAATTAGGTATGCCTTATTCAAATAATAAGTAAGTAACAGATAAGGTATTTCGGTTGTCAATATCGTAATTGCTCTTCTTACCATATAACTACAGAGTTAAATAAATTGTATTTCTCACTATTATTTGTAATCTATGTACTAATCAGTGCTTCTAAATCAAATGGTCCTCAGAGGCATGGATTTATTCCAATGAAACTTTAAGTACAAAATCAGATAGCCATATTTGGCCCACAAGCCCTAGTTAAACCCTGTACTCAACTAACATTGTTATGCAAATCCAAGTGCTGTTTTTGTTTAATGGCATTTATTTTAACAAAAGAGACACTGGTCCTCAAAAATCAAAACTTAGGAAAACAGAAAAATCATTTATTATATTTTCGTTATCTTGTTTCTAAGCTAAATTATTTTCTGAAACACTACTCATGCTAACTATTTATACTAGAACATCTGACAAATGAAATTTGTTCTTCGATTTCTTTTCTCAAGATTACATCATTTTTGGAAATAAAATATGGAATAGAACAGTCATTTTCAGGCTTGATTCTATATTAAGCATGTCAAAATTGAATATTAACTGTAAAAATAATTTAATCAAGCCTGAACAATTTTATGTTCTCTAAAAATCAAAGTCGTATAAAACCAATTATAATACCCCCACACAAGAAGAATTCCTTCCAAGTGGTTCATTGTATTAAATATTACCCATGGGTACACTATAAAAATGCAGTAAAGATGTTTAGACCAATGAACTGAATTACTACAAAACGAAGATTTGTAATTTACACTGAAGTCCACATAACATACCTTTCCAATAAATCTCTGCTTTCTTGTATGTCTCTAGTGGAGAGCGTAAGAAGCATAAGATTAGCATAGGCCAGAAGTAAGTCTTTATTGGTTGCTTGCCAGTTACTTTTATCAGAAGATTCCAGATATTCCTATTTTGTAGAAATAACAATAGGTTATAAAACTTATCAACTGTTATAAAACTTATCCATTTATGCCTACAAATTCCTTTGTCCTTTCCTATTTGTAAAACCACATTTTTACATCAGCCTATAAAAACAACATATAGCTATATAAGTACATACACACAACACACACACATAAATATGTCAATTTTATCTTTCCAAACTATCAATTACAAATTGAGAACATCCTAATAAAAATTTCATTTCACAGGTGCTGTACATAAATAAAAGAAATTTTTATCTTGGGGAGCACTGCTTAAAGGCATGTATGGTAATTATCTATATAGAAGTGTAGAGACCCAGCAATGTTCACCTACCTTAAGGGTTTGTACAACACACAAATTCCATTCTAAACTTGAACGCAAAGCTACGTTTCTCTCTGCCTCGTGGCAGTGCGCCACAGCATCCTTCAATCTTTTATTTGAGCGATACAGCTCTACTAGTCGAATGTTCACATAGACATCATCAGGTCTTGCATAAAGTTCTGACTGAATCAAGTCAAAAAGTTTATTCCATCCATCTTCACCTTTACAATCTAAAAGCTGTTCCTAATTTAAAATAAAAAATCATTAATTTAGAAAAACACCTGTGCAATTTTAAACACATCATGGCTCCTGTGAGCACCATTCTACCGTGTCTAGCTTCAGTAAATTGAAACCAGAAATATTATCCTACATACTTTATTAGCCCCTTCAGAGTTGAAGCTAAACCTCAAAAAAGTTATGTGCAAACATCTGCAATTATATAGTTATCCATTTCACCTCAAAGACTACTAGGACTACTACCCATCCTTGTACACCCATCCCAGGCATTATCAGAGCCTAGGCCTCCCATCAATCCTCATACCAGGTCCTTATTCTCAAACTGCTCTGGATCTCCCTAAATCTTACTCAGTCCCTTGCCCACTATGCTCCTACACTGGAGCTCCTACTGTTCACTATCTTCTCAGTGTCTTCACTCTCTGGTCTTAACTGAATGGTGTATAACTTGAGATAGCCACCATCATTTCTCTGCCATGGAAGCTTTTTCTCTGCTAATCTACATACAAGTAGAGGAAGTGGGGTTTGTGACCTATTCACACCCACTGTCACTTCCAAATAATATTTCCTCATACCTGTTTAGAACCCTGCTCTCTAAAGGACATGCTATCCAGCTACTCCATCTATTCCTCCTCATTAGCAACTGAATAGAAAACTCTCCCTTCATCCTTTACTGTCATTGGTTATTATCAATTACTGTCATTATCAACTGAAAGACGTACAAGGTGTATAACTGCCTGGCTACTCAGTTCTTTAATTACCTCATCCCCACTGGTTCTACAACTCCAGCCCCAGCCATCCATTTGACATTGACGAAGGTCTGCAAAATATGTATTTTGGTCATACCAATCAGACCATCACACTCCTCTTAATCTTCCACCTCACTAGGAACTCACATAACCTCACTGCCATATATATTTACATCTACTACATGAAAGCTCCATTCAATACAGTGACATCACCAAGTCTTAGTTTTCCATAAAACATACACACACACACACACACACACAGTCCTTTGTTAAGTTAAAATGCCATAATCCCAATATCCATAATTACTACCTGCTTACACATCCTCTCAATTAATTCCATGTCTTTCCTTAGAAGAAGCCTATCATCTGTGTTCTCTGTATCTCTACAATAACAGCTGTGCCACTAAGGGCATTTGGAAATTTAGGAAATCTCAAACTGGTAATGCCTAGAACAAATCCTACTGTACCTTTGATAGACTCACTTTCTCCATTCCTTAAAAATATAACTTCATACACCTCCTCTTTCCTCAAATTTCCCAACACTTTCCTTCAACCCTCACTTTCAACTTACGATCACAATTCATTCTTCACTGAAAAAGCTGAAGCCATCAGATGTAAATTCCATTCTGCCATATCTACTTATACTTACTTCTCTCTGCTCCCTTCACCTAGCGAAGACCAAGCTCTCTATAAGAGCTATTTTTTTCACTGCCCTCTCTCCTTACCAATCACGCTACTTCTTCTCGATCACTTCCATAAACTTACACTTGGCCTTTCCATATCTGCAAAAAGCCCTAGATTTCAAGTGTATGTTTAAAAAGAAATAAGATGAACACCAATATGAATGCTTTTCAAAAATTCTACTCTCATACTCAAGATCTCATACCAATATTTTCATTCATTAAATAAATGCCAAAAAACTATTTCCCTTAAGCCTTAAACTTTAAAAACCAGAATTCCTTTGCTAAAAAGTTACACGTAAGAAAGGTTTAGCTTTAAACATCTTTAAAGAGTTATTAAACAAATCCGGGATCCTGCGGAAGCATCTCTCTAACTTTTGATACACGGCAAGAAAAATAATCTCCTATCATTATAAATGCTCCTTAATGTCACTGTCACCAAATGGACTGAACTGTCATGGCCAATAGGGGAACTGTGTTTGAGGCATAACACAAAGATAAGAAATAGGGTAAAGAAATTTACACACTTAGACCTAACATTTTAGATTAATATTTTAAACCCAGCTGCTTCTCGCGGAGAGAAAAAAACTTAATAAGCCTGTATCATGACTGCAGTGGTGATGACATGAATTTATAGATTTTTTTAAATATTTTTTATTAATTTTAGAAAGAGAGGAGGGGGAGGGAGAGAGAGAGAGAAAGAGACATTGATGAGAAACACTGATTGGCTGCCTCTTGCATGCCCCCTACCAGAATCAAGCCACAACCCGGGCATGTACCCTGACCAGGAATCAAAATGGCAACCTTAGTGCATGAGACTACACCTACCAACTGAGCCACACCAGCTGGGCATGAATCTATACATGTAATAAAATTTAAAAGAACTATACATAGACATTGTATCAATGTGAAATTCCCAGGTCTACATTATACTGTAGTTACGTAAGATGTAACCACTACAGAAAGTTGGATGAAGTATACACATGATCTCTCTGTGCAATCTTACAACTTCCAGTGAAAAACCTATAATTATTTCCTAATAAAAAGTTGTTAAAATTCTATCAGAAACATGTATAATGAAGGTAGGTGGTTCTTAAAAACAATATACACTTAAAATTCCATTTAGCTAGCACATTTGAAAAAACTTTATCCAAGAGGTATTTTGCAAACCAGTATATTATATTCAGTAAAGAATAACAATCAGAATTGGTTAATATATAAGCAACAACTTCCTATCACTTTTAGTAATTACCTGTAACATCACAGAGAAACTGTCATTGAAGTTAAGCTTGAAAACCTCACTATCCCATAACACAATCCTTTCCATCTTTAGATAGTAATAACCCTAAATTGTCATCCTATGGATAATTTTTACCAAATGAAATAAAAATTTTATATCGAACAGCTTGATTTAATTATTAGCTCCACCATCTAGTTATAAAACAGTAAATCCCTAAAATGTTAATAATTGAATAAGAGTGAGATACCATTTGTAAAGCATAATAGTGCCTAGTAAGACAGCATATGCACAGAAAGTTTTGAAGAAAAATATTTTTTTGACATTATTTTTTAGAGGTATAATTGACATATGACATTGTATTAGTTTGAGATATACAACATAATAATTTGATATATACATACTGGAAAATGATTTCCACAGTAAGTTTAGGTAACATCACCTCACAGAGTTACAAATTAGTTTTTCTCATGATAGTAACTTTTAAGATCTACTCTATCACCTTTCAAATATACACATAGTATTGTTAATAGTCACCATGCATGCTGCATATTACATCCCCAGAACTTAACCATCTTATCACTGAAAGTTTATATCTTTTGACCACCTTCACCCACTACCAATCAACTACCCACCCACACACACAATATTTTAATGTCTCCTACTGAAAAGTCATTTAACTCCAAATATTAGAAATAGTTGTGACTACCTTTAGTTTTCCCAATGCTTTTATCATGTTTTATTCTTTTTTTTTACCTTTAATTTATAAATTGCAGGACTTCCTGGGAAAAGTTTAGCTGCTCTTTCAACCCAGTATTTTGCTCTTCCATCAGTAACATCATTTTTACAAAGCAATTCTGCAATCTTCAACACAAGATCTTTTTGTGTTGGGTTTAATTCCACTGAACGCTGATATCAGAAAATAAATAATAAATTAGTAGGGTTCCTAAAGTACAGATACTCATATATACACATGAAAAACTCTGTTCCTAAATGATAACATGCTATTTCAAAGTTATTACAATTAAACTTAATGTCCTGAAATATTTTTGAAGGTAAATAAAAAGTATGTTTTTATGAGATATGTCAGGAAGAAGGAAAAAAAGGAAGAAAACCACACATATAAGAACAGCATTTCTGACAACATTAGGCTTAAAATTTATAGGTATTCTTCTTCTCAAAGTGCTAAACTCTTAATTACAAATTATAGCGTACTTTGGACCAAATAATTTAAAATTAGTTCCATGCTGTGCCACTTGTTTTCTTTTGTTTTGTTTTGTTCATCCTCACCTGAGGATATTTTTCCATTGCTTTTTAGAGAGAGTGGAAGAGAGAGGGAAAGACACAGAGAAACATTGATGTGAGGGAAACACATCGATTGGTTGCCTCCTATGCAAGTCCCAACCAGAACCCAGGCCAGGGAGGAGCCTGCAACCAAGGTACGTGCCCTCTGACCAGAATCAAACCCAGGATTCTTTGGTCTGCAGGCCGACGCTCTATCCACTGAGCCAAACTGCTAGGGCTAAGCTGTGTCACTTAATAGTACTGTGATACCTTGTTTTCATGACATCCATAATAAATATCTGAATTATTTATTATATAAATTACGCTGGGCATTGTGTGTTTGGCTGTACAAAGCCTAAATTTTAATCTTATAGTTTACCTTATAACATTCGACAGCTTTGTCTATGTTTTCCTCCACTTCATAAAGAAGACCAAGAAACCTGTGAGCTTTGGGATCCCTTTCTTGCACATTAATATATGTAGATATGTATCTGTTTAAAAACAATATTAAAAAAGTAATCTTTAAATAATCACATTTACAGTTATATTTAAATAACTGAAGGGTATATCTTAAACCAAAGCAACCACTCAACTAATTTGTATTATTATAATTACTGACTACCACTATTTATACTAGAATATGAAGATAACTCAAAGTACTCAAACACAAAAGGATAATACTTAAACACAAACAAACATACAAAGCTGACAACATACTATTACCACTAAATGCTACATTTATCAAATGGTTTTTCCAGTGCTACCCACATATAATAAATGAATACATGAACTGTTTTTTCTTCCTGATTACATTTTGGAAAAACACTAAAGAGTTTGCGTAAAATCAGAAAGTGATGAGAGTAAATATTTTAAGTCATCATAATGTGAATACTAACGAGCAACAATTTCCCAAATAACAACTAAGAGAATGTATTTATCTTAAAACAAGAAAACAATATCTAACAGTATTGTGTATCCAGCTAAACTAGAGCAGAGAAAAAATTACCAAATAACGTATTAAATACAGGTCATTTTCATTTCTTAACAATAAAAAATAAGGAAATATCTTCTAGATCCAGTGAGTAATATCCTAAGGGCAACAATGAAGCAAAAAGTATCATGTTAATAAGGAGGGTTAACAGCCCAATGTTATTAAATAAAAGTGCTCTCACTTTATCAGCATTTCCATCTTCCCATATATGCTTTAATATCTACCTCCCTCTTCATTTCCTCCTTTCCACAACTGCAAATCAGCAAATCAGATCAACAGCCTTCTTGGCCATACTATGTGTGAGACAAAGCCTCAGTGTGACCTACTGAGTAAATTAAAAATCTTTTATACAAGCTATATTCCTGTCCAGAAATCAAAGTTTAATTTTGTATTCACTGCTGTTTTCCAGCTGATTAATGTATCAGATATGTAACCAGGAAGAAATTAAGATACAAGCATGGTTGTCTTTTATTCTACCCCGGAACAATCTTTAGAAAAAGTATTTTAAGGCAAACAATTTGCCTTTGGTA
Source organism: Myotis davidii (assembly GCF_000327345.1). Classification (NCBI taxonomy): domain Eukaryota; kingdom Metazoa; phylum Chordata; class Mammalia; order Chiroptera; family Vespertilionidae; genus Myotis; species Myotis davidii. Next base: position 261,636 of record NW_006290769.1, read on the forward strand.
GGCATGCAGAAAATCATTCCAGGCTCAATCTCCAAGGAATCTAGGCTAGTCCTTAAGATCAGTCTTAGTGATGAACCCCTTATTTACAGGACATACTTAGGAAGAACTGCTGAAAAACGGCAACAGTTTTTTACCCATTTCAAAAAAGAACATGATTTTGGAAAACTAAAGCATATTTAGTTTGGTACTTACTTTTTAGCAAGATCATATTCTTTAGCTTCATAGTACAGCTTCGCAAAGTAGAATCCTTTCATTGATTTCTAAAAAACATTAAAAGTTCTTTATTTTTCATATTTTAAATTTTGAAAATTTTTCATAAGAACTAAAAATCTGTTCTAATAAAATTAATATTAATATATTTTATTTTTGTTCACTTAAGAGGTAAATGAAATTGCTTGTAGAAAGGCATGTTTGCTCTGAAAGCCATGATTCCACATAATAATCCTATCTAATAAAAGACAAAAATGGTAATTGGCGTACAACCGATACCCTTTTCATTGGCTAATCAGCGAGATATGCAAATTAACTGGCAGCCAAGATGGCGACAGGCAGCCAGGCAGCTGATGCGAACAGGGAGGCTTGCTTGCTTCAGTGATGGAGGACTACAACGTTCCCCGCCGGCTGCTGCAGGCCTCTGAGCTGCAACTCTAAGTAACTATGTTACAAATATAGAAGCTAAACAAAACCCCAGAAACCTGCTTTAGTCCGTCGGGCTTCAGCCAGCAGGATCGCAACACTGTTTCAAATACAGAAGGTAAAGAAAGGCCAGAAACCTGCTTTCAGCAGCA
>NW_006290769.1:262794-266328 GCF_000327345.1 Myotis davidii
GTAGTGGGAGGGGAAACCCAGCAGGAGCAGCTCGGAGTGGGAGCGAAGCCTGCCTCAGCTGGTTTCGCTCCCCTCTCTGCTTGGCTCCAGCCACTGGAAGCCCTATTCTTGCAGGAATCTTCCTGCAACGGGCCTCTAGTCCTATATAATAAAAGCCTAATATAATATGCTAAGTATCCGGTCATCCAGTCGGCCATTCAACCAAAGTGTAATATGCTAATGATATGCTAAGGCCACTCAACTGCTCGTTATGATGTGCACTGACCATGAGGGGGCAGTTGACTAGTCGCTATGACGTGCCCTGACCACCAGGTGGCAGACGATCTCACCTGTAGGTTAGCTTGCTGCTGGGGTCCGGCTGACCAGAACTGAGCAAGACAGGCTGGACACACTCTGGAGCCCTCCAGCAGTCCCTCCCCGGCCCCAATTGTGCACCAGTGGGGTCCCTAAGCCTGGCCCTCTCGCAATCCGGGCTGAGGGACCTCCCCTAAGTGCACAAATTTTGTGCACTGGGCCTCTAGTTTTCATCATAAAACAAAGCAAATTTAAGTACAGCAACATAAGACCATTATCAGAAATTAAGAATTTATGTCAGTGCCCTGGCCAGGTATGGCTCAGTTGGTTGGGCGTCATCCCATATACCAAAAAGGTTCTGGGTTGGATTCCTAGTCGGGGCACGTACCTGGGTTGCAGGTTTCATCTCTAGTGGGGGTGCATGTGGGAGGAAAACCATCAATATGTTCTCTCTCTCTCTCTCTTTCTCTCTCTCTCTCTCTCTCTCTCTCTCTCCCCGCCCTCTCTTGCTCTCTCTCCCTGCCCCCTCTTTCTCTCCTTCTCTCTCCTCTCCACACCCCCTCCCCACCTCTCAGTAAGTATATCCTCTAGTGAAGATTTAAAAAAAAAGAAAGAATTTATGATTCTGTTTCTAAGGCAAAAGCTTTAAAAATCATTTGGTGCCACTCTCTTACTTTACACATAAACAGATACTTTGGGATGGATGGGGAAGTATACCAGAAACCTCTATTCTACCATGTGAAAGCCTTTACAGGTAAGAATAAGCAACTACTACTTCAGACCTATTAAGGCACTGGAGATTTATTCCCTGATCCAGGCACTATTCTCTGTACAGATCAGTATTTTATACTTAGGAATTAAAAAGGCAGAAATAAACACTGAATTGTTCTGGTAATAAGCCAAGCCCACACTCTGGCTCTTTTATTTCTATACTAGAAGCCCAGTGCATGAAATCACGAAACTCCACCCACTAGTCGCCCCGCCTCGCTCACAGCCCCACCCACCCACACGCACCCACCCACCAGCACCAGTCTTTGGCCATTACAGCATTAGGGCCACAGGCTTTTTATATATATATATAGATGCTCCAAAGTCCAGAACGTCAGGACACAATAGCTAGTTTTATATACATGTCATAAGAGTATACAGCCATTAAATATCTTATATTTTTAAGCTATACAAGGACACAGAAAAAAAATCAAGGTACTAAGTGAAAAACAGTAGTCTACAAAGCAGTATATTTTCATTTACTGATAGGCAGTTAGACAGACATGAGCAGAGCAAGGATGATGGATCAGTACAGAAGGTCATCAGGATGGAAAGCCCTGGGTACCAGACAAGGGGCAAAACAGAGAAAACATGGGCCTCATCCCCAGGCTAATCTTTCCTCCTAACATATCCCTGGTTATGCAGTTTGAACTCCTTGATCGTTCATATTGATGATCATGGCTTTAGACCCTCTGATCTTTTCCTTCCTAATAACATCTAGGCTTCAGATGTATTTCAGCTCCAGGCCCAGAAAAGCAGCAAAACCAGACAAGTAATATCATGGTTGCCTCAGGACTACCTACAATGACTAATGACCCCCTGGTTCCAACCAATTAGTGGAGACCAGGACCGTGAAAGAGCACACCTGGAAAGCTTAAGAGTATTCTATTGCGACCCTTCACTGAGACCTTCCCTCAGATTCCTGCCAGCAAAAGATAAATACCTTTGACACAAAGGACCCCATTCCCTTCCTCCTCTTCTACCCCTCCAGGCATATATCTCCTAAACTCCAAAGAACCCCACAAGACTTGCAACCAGGGAAGCAATGGGAATGGCAGCTTGTTCTGGGCTAATAACCCTCTAAACCTGTCTTCAAGGCCCTCTTTTTCTCTGACTTCCCAGTGAACCAAAGCTGCCCAACCTAGGCTCTCCTATTTGCATCTTCCTTGTTTCACTGTCCCAAATGTCTTTTTGCTGCAGCCAATAAATTCTTGCTGGTTTTGTTGCACTGTTTCTTTTTTAAAAAAAGAAAAAAAATTTTATTTATTTCAGAGAGGAAGGGAGAGGGAGAGGGATAAAGCGAGAAAAACATCAATGATGACAGAGAATCATTGATCGGCTGCCTCATGCACACCCCCTACTGGGGATCAAGCCATAACCCAGGTATATGTCTTGACCAGGAATCGAACTGTGACCTCCTGATTTATGGGTCCATGATCAACCACTAAGCTATGCTGGCAGGGCTGCACCTTGTCTCTTGATTAAAATCTTTCAAGAAGACTAGAACCAAGGTCTCATTGTCTCCCTGTAAAAAAAAAAAAAATTATCTGTAAAAACTGCATATTCAGGCCCTGGCCAATGTGGCTTGGTTGAGCATCGTCCCATGCACCAAAAGGTTGCTGGTTCAATTCCTGATCAAGGCACAGGCCAAGGTTGTAGGATCAATTCCCAGTAAGGGGTGTGCAGGAAGCAGATGATCACTGTTTCGCTTTCACATCAATGTTTCTGTCTCTATCTCTCCTTTCTGTCTCTCTAAAAATTAATTTTTAAAAATCTTTAAAAAATGCATATACAGGATCTATTCATTGTGCCTACTGTTCACCAGGCACTTTCTGGGGAACGGAAAGTCTCTGTCTTCAGAAAGCCTGTGTTTTAGGAGAAATGGGAAGCAAATAGTATGGGAGGACAGCACACTATTACACAGTATTTCATCAATTATCTGCAATATGCCAACTTTTAACAAAGATAAAATCAATATTCATCTCACAAACCACAGATATTCTAACACTGCCTGTTTAGTTGGAAGTGTTTCTCCTTTTTTAGTTGGTAATGGTGGTGGGGCACAAACAATGGCATTACAAATTCTATAAAACTAGAGGCCAATGCACAAAATTAGTCCAAGAGTAGGCCTTTGCAGCCCCGACTGGCCCCGCGGCCCTGCCCTCCACCCACTGGTCGTTCCAGAAGGTTGCTCTGCCTTCCGGTCTAATTAGCATATTAGCTCTTTATTATATAGGCCTAGAGGATTGGTGCAAGAAATTCGTACGGGGGTGGGGGGGTGGGGGGGGCGTGTCCCTCAGCCCAGACTTCACCCTCTCCAATCTGGGACTGCTGGCTCTCAACCGCTCGCCTGCCTGCCTGCCTGATTGCCCCTAACCGCTTCTGCCTGCCAGCTGATCAATGCCTAATTGCTCCCCTGCCAGCCTGATCAATGCCTAACTCAGGGGTGGGCAAACTTTTTGACTCCCCCAC
>NW_006290769.1:266515-279532 GCF_000327345.1 Myotis davidii
GCTGGCCTGATCGCCCCCAACTGCCCTCCCCTGCAGTCCATCTTGTGGTGGCCATCTTTGACCACATGGGGGCAACCATCTTGTGTGTTGGAGTAATGGTCAATTTGCATATTACCTCTATTAGATAGGGTGAGAGGCAGGGCTGTCAAAAAAAGGTCTCATTGCCCTAGCTGGTTTGGCTCAGAGGACAAAGTGCTTCAACCTGCTAACCAAAGGGTCTCAGATTCAACCCTGGTCAAGGTCAGGTGCCTGGATTGCAGGTTCAATTCCCAGGCCCTAGTCAGGGCATGTGCAGGAGGCAACCAATTGATGTGTCTCTCATCGGTGTTTCTCTCTCTCCCCCTCCCTCCCTTCCACTCTCTAAAAAAATGTATCCTTAGGCAAGGATTAACAAAAAAATAAATAAATAGATGATAAATATAGATAAATGGCATATTAATGTGCCTAAGAAGTAACTAAGTCAAAGTAACATGAAAGAGGTTCTGTCTACATCAGCCGTGGGCAAACTACGGCCCGCGGGCCAGATCCGGCCAGTTTGAAATGAATAAAACTAAAAAAAAAAAAAAAAGACCGTACCCTTTTATGTAATGATGTTTACTTTGAATTTATATTAGTTCACACAAACACTCCATCCATGCTTTAGATCCGGCCCTCCGGTCCAGTTTAAGAACCCATTGTGGCCCTCGAGTCAAAAGGTTTGCCCACTCCTGGTCTAAATGCTTCCAAGAATCCCCTTAATAAGACAGCACAGCAGATGGAATTTCAGATAATTCCCCACCGCCCCCACCACCTTCCCTGACTGAAGCATGCCATCATTATTTATCACAAAATCCTATTTATTTCCATCACTACATTTATACAAGTTGTAATTATTTGTATTGCTTTTACTAGCATGAATGTTTGTCCTCAAAACTGTAGGCTCTATCAGGATAGGGCCCCTGTGGCTTAGAACTACCAGGGATCCAAGAACATTATCTCACGGGTGATATATATTCAATATTTACTTAAATACAGATAAATTTGTGTACTCACTGATTATGACCTTATGATAAACTAGAGGCCTGGTGCACGAAATTTGTGCACGGGTAGGGTCCCTAGGCCTGGCTGGTGATCAGGGCCGATCAGGGCCTTCTGGCTGCTGGCTGGGGCCTTTCTTCGTTCCGCGCTGCCCCCTGGTGGTCAGCGCACATCAAGCAAGCGATCGAACTCCCGGTCTCTGGTCAAACTCCCAAGGGGACACTTTGCATATTAGCCTTTTATATATATAGATAGAAGACTTCTAAAACTTGATTAGTTCAAAGAATATAAAAGTTTGATGTTTTTGCTACATTACCAATTCTCCTCCATAAAGTTTCTATCAATTTAGTTCTCTACTCAGTATTCTATGCCTAAATCAGAGTATATATTCATCAATACTGACTTTTTCCATTTCTTCAATCGCTGCTAATTTGATAGGTAGAAGTACCACTGAGTCAACCTAGCATTTCTCTAATTAATATGATAGTTTTAATAGTCACACTCAAATATTTATAGTGTAAGTTATTAATGTACTTTAGCTATTCCAATTTTGAGAGGGCAGAGAAAAAAACTGAATAATTTTTAAGAGTTCTTAACCACAATGATATTTGATATTTTCACAGTTTTCCTAGGTTGACATTTGTCTCAGTGCTTAATGAGTTTGGGAAATAAGACTTCAAGTTTTACACAGTAATAATCTTTACTGTTTACTTTTTCAGATTATAAGATTTTTTAAAAGGCCTTTCTCATTTGAGATACATGAAGTATTCATCTACATTTTCTTTCAGTTTCTCCAAAATTACTGTTAAGTCTGAAACATTTTGGTAAATAATGTAGGCTAAAGCCCTATTTTTAAACAAGTAATTAACAAGTGTCAATTCTTCAAGCAGCATCTATTAAATAATTCATCTCTTCACACATATATACATAAACGTTTTACATATCATTCACAACTGAATACATATATATACAATCATGTATGTTTACATGTAAGTAACATGTATCACAGCAGTGATATGAGGGCTAGGAGGAAAGAAATAGGATTCTTTTGTTATTACAAGTTACTCATATTACCAATGAAATAATGCAGTGTTATTTGAAAGCAGACTTGGTTTACATATAAATGTATATTGCAAACTCTAGGGCAACCACTAAAGAAGTAAAATAATAATACATCTTGCTGATAAGCTAAAAAAAAAAAGCAAAAATGGAATCATAAAATGCTCAACTAGTGTGGTTCAGTTAGTTGAGAGGCATCCCATGCACTGAAAGGCTGCTGGTTCCATTTCTGTTCAGGGCACATACCTAGGTTGTGGGTTCGATCCCTGGTTGGGGTTCATAGAGGAGACAACCAATAGATGTTTCTCTTTCTCTCCCTTTCTCTCTGAAAATCAGTAAAAACAGATTTTAAAAAGCACAAAGGCAGAAAAAGAGTAAAAAACAAAAACAGGAACAAACAACAAGGACAACAAAAAGAAAACAGCCACAAATATAGTAGATATGAATCCAACTATATCAATATCACCTCTAAATGCACTAATTAAAAGACAGCATTGCCGAAACCGGTTTGGCTCAGTGGACAGAGCTAAAATAAATAAATAAATAAAAGACAGCATTGTCAGAGTGGATCAAAAATCATGATCTGCCTGTGTGGCTCAGTTGGCTGAGCATCATCCCATGCACCAGAAGGTTGCAAACTCAATCCCCAGTAGGGGGAATACAGGAGGCAGCTGATGGATGTTTCTCTTTCATGTTGATGTTTTTCTCTTTCTCTCCCATTCTCTTTCTCTAAAATAAAATTTTAAAAAGTATGTTCCAATTACAGGTAAAAGCAAAAACCCTCTTAACATGTTAAGCGCCCAGGTTGTTTTGTCTTCCGGGCGGAAAGTATAGTGTCAGTCACCGGTAACTGATTGGGCGCTTAACGTGTTAAGATTTATTTCAGATAGCAAAAACACATATAATGCAGGTCTTTCATTAATGCAAACTTTCAATAGCAGGAATACTCTTTGCTTTAGCCATTTCAGCTTGCAAAATGTTTCATAGAAACACTAAGTACATACAGCTGACCGTAGAATAACATAGGGGTTAGGAGAACTAACTCCATCCCAGTTAAGAAACCATGTTTAAGGAGCCCACATCCCCACCCCTGCAAACGCAGATTCTCAAATTCAGATCAAAAGTAGTTTCAATCCTCAGTTGGTTGAATGCACAGATTCAAAACCCAGGGATACAAAAGGCTGACTGTATATTTATTGAAAAAAAATCTGGACATAAGTACACCCACGCAGTTCAAACCCATATTGTTCAAGTGTCAACTAACTGTATATGTTATCTACAAGTAATCCAAAGTAAATATTGAAACACATAAATTAAGCCCAGCTGGTATGGCTCGATGGGTGTCGTCCCATGAACCAAAAAGTTGCTGGCCCACCAAAAGACTGCTGGTTTGATTCTGTGTCAGGGCACATGCCCAGATTTCGGGCTCAATTCCCAATGGGGTTGTGCAGGAGGCAGCCAATAGATGTTCCTTCTGCTATCACATGGTTATTTTTCTTTCTCTCTCCCTTCCTCCCTCCCTCTTTAAAAATCAATAAAAATGTTTTTTTTTTTAAACATACATACAGATTTTTAAAAAATGTTGGAGCCGTGGCTGGTTTGGCTCAGTGGATAGAGCATCAGCCTGGAGACTGAAGGGCCCCCGATTCCAAAGACACATCCCAGATTGCGTCTCAATCCCCAGTAGGGGGCATGCAGGAGGCAGCCGATCAACCATTCTCTCATCATTGATGTTTCTCTCTCTCTCCCCCTTCCTCTCTGAAATCAATAAAAATATATTTTTTTTAAATGTTGTAGAAAAATACATTAACTGGAACCCTAGTCACAGTGTACTCTGTGGTTAGAGCCCCACACACTGAAGGGTCGCCAGTTTAATTCCCAGTCAAGGGCACAATTCCCAGTCAAGGGCATATACCTAGGTTTCAGGTTCACTCCTAGCCCTCAGTCAGGACACATGCAATGGAAAGGGTATCCTCAGGTGAAGATTAACAAGAAAAAAAAAATAACAAAAAAACACACACACACACACACATTAACTCAAAAAAGATATATGTGCCCCCAGGTTCAGTGCCAATGGCCAAGATATGGAAACAACCTAAGTAAGTGTCCGTCAAGGAAGACTGGATCTAGAAAAGGTAAGTATTTATATATAGTGGAAAAATAACAAAATCGTGTCATTTGAGACAACATGAATGAACCCTGAGAGCATTATGCTAAGTGAAATAAATCAGACAGATATCACATGACCTCACTTACATGTAGAATCTTTTAAAAAATAAAAATTAAAGAAACCAAGTTCATAGATGACAGAACAGACTGGTGGCTGCCAGAAGGGGTGGGGGAGAGGGTGAAATAGGTGAAGTGAGTCAAAGGTATAAACTTCCAGTTATAAAATAATGTCATAGGGTTTTAACTTACAGCATGGTGGCTATAGTTAATGATACTATAATGCATATTTGAAAGTTGCTAAGAGAGTAAATCTTGTAAGTTTTCATCACAAGAAAAAAAGTTCGCCCTAGCTGGTTTGGCTCCGTGAATAGAGCGTCACCTGTGGACTAAAGGGTCCCGGGTTCGATTCTGGTCAAGGGCACATGCCTAGGTTGTGGGTTTGAACCCCAGTAGGGGATGTGCAGGAGGCAGCCAATCAATGATTCTCTCTCATCATTGATGTTTCTCTCTCTCTCCCCCTTCCTCTCTGAAATCAATAAAGATATATATATATAAAAAAGTTCTGTAGCTATGTATAGTGACAGATGTTAATTAGACTTATTGTGGCAATCATTTCACAATATATACAAACAAGGAATCATGTTGTACACCTGAAATAACATAATGTTGTATGCTAATTATACCTTAATAATAAATAAATAAATATGAATAGTTGGGGAAAGATATACCAATCTAATACTAGTCAAAAGAAAGCAAGAGCCCTAACTGGTTTGGCTCAGTAGATAGAGCATCGGCCTGCGGACTGAAGGGTCCCAGGTTCGATTCCGGTCAAAGGCATGTACCTTGGTTGTGAGCACATCCCCAGTAGGAGGTGTGCAGGAAGCAGCTGATCGATGTCTCTCTCTCATTGATGTTTCTAACTCTCTATTCCTCTCCCTTCCTCTCTGTAAAAAATTAATAAAATATATTTTTTAAAAAAGCAAGAGAAGCTATCTTAATTTCAGGCAGAGAAGACTTCAGAGCAAGGAAAGCTACTGGATCAAGAGAAGCATTACATATTGATGTAGTAGTCAATTCTCCTAGGAGACATAAAAGTCCTTAATGTGGTATGCGCCTAAAAACACATGACTAAAAGGATAATAAAGGAAGATTATGAACAACAACTCAATGCCCACAAATCTGATAACCTTTATGACATGAACCAATTCCTTAAAAGACACAATCTGCCAAAATTCACACTAGGAGAAATAGGCCTACTTTTATTAAAGAAATTGAATCAATAATTAATCACCTCCCAAAACAGCAAATCACCAGGCCCAGATGGGCTCACTAATGAATTCTATCAAACATTTAAGGAAGACATTACTCCAATTCCCCATAATCTTTCTAAGGCTAAAAACAAAGGAAACACCTAACTCATTCTGAGGCCAACATTACCTTAATACTAAAACCAGACAAAGACATTACAAGAAAAGGTAACTGCAGACCAACAATGCTCGCAAACATAGATGCAAAAAAAAAAAAAAAAACCCCTCAAGAAAATATTAGCAACTGAATCCTAAAATGTATAAAAAGAAGTATATGTCATGAACAATTGGTATTTATCCCAGGTATGCAACACTAGCTCAGCAAAGAACAATTAATGATGCAATCCAGCATATCTACATCTGATTCCAAAGTTTACGTAGAATAACAATAATAGCCAACAAGATACTGAAGAAAGTTGGGAGGACAGACACTACCTGATTTCAACACAAAGCTAGAGTAATCAAGACAATGTGTGATATAAGCGAAAGTATAAACAGTAAAATCAGACAGAACCGAGTGCCCAGAAATGAGTCAAATAACTGCAACAAAGGAGGACAGACAATATGATGGAGAAAAGTCTTTCAACAAAGGTTAGAACAACTGGACATCCACGTGCAAAGTAATGAATCTAGACACAGACCTCACACCCACCCTTCACAGAATTTAACTCAAAACGAATCACAGACCTAAATGTAAAACACAAGACTATAAAACTCCTAGTAAATATCATAGGAGAAAATCTAGATGACCACGAGTTTGGCTCTAACTTTTTAGATACAGCACCAATGGCACAACCCATGGAAGAATTAATAAGTTCTATTTCATTAAAATTAAATTTTTCTGTTCTACCAAAGACACTGTCAAGAGAATGAAGAGAGGCCACACCCCAGGAGAAATTATTTGCAAGGAACATCTGAGAAAGGCCTATTATCCAAAGTACACAAATAACTCTTAAAAGTCAACAATAAGAAAACAACCCATTTAAAAAATGGGTCAAAGTCGAAGACCTGAACAGACACATCACCAAAGAAGACATAGAGACAGCAAATAAACATATAAAAATTAAACAAGCTAATGTGGACGGTACTACCCACGCCAGGTGGCTCAATTTGTTGGAGCGTCCTTCTGTACACCAAAATGTTGTAGGTCCAATTCCCAGTCAGGACACACACCTAGGTTTCCAAGTTCGATCCCCAGTCAGGGCATGTAAGGGAGCCAACCAATCGATGATGATCATGTTTCTCACATCAATGTTTCTCTCTCTCTCTCTCTCTCTCTCTCTCTCTCTCTCACACACACACACACACACACACACACACACACACACACACATCCGCCCTCTAAAATAATCAATCCTCACGTGAGGATTTTTTAAAAAGCACAATGAGGGGACATTACATTCATTCCTATTAGAATAGCCAAAATCCAGAACACTTTCACCACCAAATGCTGGTGAGGATGTGGTGCTACGGGAACTCTTTCATTGCTAGTGGGAAAGCAAAATGGTGTATCCACATAGGAAGACAGTTTGGCTGTTTCTTATAATACTAAACATATGATTCATCAATAGTGCTCCTTGGTATTTACCCAGAGGAGTTCAGAACTTGTCACAAAAACCTACACACAGCTCAGCCAGAGCGGCTCAGCTGGTTGAGCATCATCCTGTGCGCTAAAAGGCTGCTGGTTCTACTTGGTCAGAACACATACCTGGGTTGTGGGTTCAATCCCTCGTCAGGGTAGGTGATGTAGGCAACCGATCAATGTTTTTCTCTCACAGCAATTATTTCTTCTCTCTTGCCTTCTCTCCCTCTCTCTAACCCGCTCCTCTTCATAAAATCAATGGGGGAAAAAAACACATCCTCGGGTGAGGATTAAAAAACAATGACAGCGTGGTACTAACATAAGAACAGATATGTAGGCCAATGGAAGAGAATTGATTGTTCAGAGATAAACCCATAAATCGATGGTCAACTGATACCTGACAAAGGTGTCAAGTCCATTCAATGGGAAAATAATAGCCTCTTCAATAGATGATGATGGTAAAACTGAACTTGCAAATACAAAAGAATGAAATTGGACCCCTTCCTCACAACATATACAACAACTTAAATATAACAGTTAAAAATCATAAACTCTTAGAAAAAAACAAAAGGGTAAGTTTTCATAACCTTGGATTTGGCAATGTATTATCAGACATGACCCCACAAGACATGAAAGATAAAGTGGGTAAAATGAAATTCATCTAAACTAAAAACTACTGTGCATCAACTGAAATTATAAAGAAAGTGAAAAGGCGACCTACAAAATTATAAAATTATTTAGAAATCATCTTACATATATAAAGAATTTCTACAAACCAACAACAGAAAACAAATATGCAATTAAAACCAAGGCAAAGAACCTAAATAGACATTTCTCTCAAGATATGCAAATGGCCAATAAGCCAGGAAAAGGTGCTCAATTACTATTATTAATAATTAAGAAAATGCAGCCCAGCCAGAGTAGCTCAGTGGTTGAGCGTCGACCTATGAACCAGGTGGTCACTGTTCGATTCCCGGTGAGGACACATGCCCGGTTTGCGGGCTCAATCCCAATGTGTGGGGTGTGCGGGAGGCAGTCGATCAATGATTATCTCTCATCATTGATGTCTCTATCTCTACCTCTATCTCTCGCCTTTCTTCTTTGAAAGCAATAAAAATATACTTTTAAAAAAAAGAAAGAAAATGCATATCAAAACCACCATGAGAAACCACCTACTACATTAGCTTCAAGGAAAAAAATTTTTTTAAAGAAGAAAAAAAAATTGCAAAATTTAGCAAGGATGTGGAGTAACAAACCATTCTTTTTACATTGCTGTGAGATAAAATGGTGCAGCCATTGTGGGAAAGGTTGGTGATTCCTCAAAAGCTAAGCATAGACGATGGCCCCCTAATTGTACAACCTGATAAATATACCCCCAAAAAATGGAAAACAAGGTCTCAAACAGATTTGTATACCCATATTCATAGCATCATTACTTATAATGGCCAAAAGGTGAAACAATCCAAGTATCCTTCAACAGATGAATGAATAAACAAAATGTGGAATATGCACATAATGAATTATTATTCAGTAATAATAAAGAATGAAATTTTGACACTGGCTACAACATGGATGAATCCTTAAAACATGCTAAGTGAAATAAGCCAGAAACAAAAGAAAATTGTATGTTCCCACTTATATGAAATATCAAAAATAGGCAAATTCATAGAGAAAGAAAGAAGATTAGAGGTAACCAGGGCTAGGGAGAGAAGGGTAACATGGGAGTTATTGCTCAATTGTTATCAAGTTTCTGTTCAAGGTGATGAAAAGTTTTACAAAGACAGTTGACCCCTGGGTGTGTAGGGGTACTGACCTCCCATGCAATCAAAAATCCATGTATAATTGGACTCCTCAAAAACTTAACTATGTAGATAATGGTGATGGCTGAACAACATTATGAATGGAATTAATACAACTGAATTGTATTCTTAAAAGTGGTAAAAATAGCAACTTTTGTTATACATATTTTACCACAATCTAAAACATCAATAAAGTAACATACCAAAACTCATCTGTATGGTATGTGAGTTACATCTCAGTAAAGCTGTTAAAAATATACTCTAATTTTATGTCAAAATACTGACATATACTAAGGAAATAATTCCAAGTGATCTTAATATGACAGTCTTGACACTACATCTTTTTTAACAGAGTATATTCTAAAGAACTATAAGCAATCTTAAACTTCATTCAGTATTTTTTTTAATATATATTTTATTGATTTTTTACAGAGAGGAAGGGAGAGAGAGAGATAGATACATCGATGAGAGAGAAACATCGATCAGCTGCCTCCTGCACACCCCCTACTGGGGATGAGCCCAAAACAAAGGTACATGCCCTTGACTGGAATCGAACCTGGGACCTTTCAGTCCATAGGCCAACGCTCTACCCCAGCCGTCGGCAAACTACGGCCTACGGGCCGGATCCAGCCCGTTTGAAATGAATAAAACTATTGAAAAAAAAGACCGTACCCTTTTATGTAATGATGTTTACTTTGAATTTATATTAGATCACACAAACACTCCATCCATGCTTTTGTTCCAGCCCTCCGGTCCAGTTTAAGAACCCATTGTGGCGCTCGAGTCAAAAAGTTTGCCCACCCTTGCTCTATCCACTGAGCCAAACCAGTTACGGCTCATTCAGTATTCTTAACGCTGCAAAAACAGGTCAAGAAACTCAAATATACTTTTACAAAGCAAAGGAATATACCAGAATTGGGTATACAGAGCCCCCCCACCACCACCCCACCATCATGAACTCCTAAATTTCAAAGATATGAGGAATGACAATAACTTATGACAATAATATGTAACAATCAAAATGGCATTTAAAAGGAACAGAACTTTCTTTCCCCATTAAAAATAAAGATTCCTACTAGACACATGTCAATAGATAATAGAAAAATGAACTCCATTACCTAATTTGCTTCTATCTCATTAAAACAGACTCTTATCTAATAAGGAGAAAATATGCAAATTGACCATCACTCCATAATGGTCAAGATGGCTGCAACCGCAGCAGAGGCAGGGATTCCGTAACACAAGATAGCTGTGCCCACAGCAGAGGCTGGGTTCCCATAACGAGCCTTAACGAGCAATCAGCAGGGACCTGAGGCTGCACCCACCACCCGGCGGGGCTTAACGGGGGACCTCAGGCCATGGCCCTGGCTCCGGTGCCAGGCTGGGGTACCTCAGGCCGCGCCCCCCACCCTGGGATTGAGGACCTGAGCCCGCACACACCCTGCCCCAGTGCCAGGCCAGGGGACCTGAGGCTGCACCCCCAGCTATGCGGGGCTTCACAGGGGACCTCAGGCCATGCTCCCCGCCCGCAGAGCATGACAGAGGACCTCAAGGTGTGTCCCCCGCCCTAGGGGACCTGAGGCTGCACCCCCCAGCCCAGTGGGACTTGATGGGGGAACCTCAGGCCGTGCCCCCCACCCCGGCGCGGGGCCGGGGGACCTGATGGTGCACTGGAGGTCCTGAGGCTGCGCCGCCCCGCTCAGAGGGGCCTGACAGGGGACCTGAGGTTGCGCCTTCTGCCCGGCGGGGCTTGATGAAGGCCATGAGGCTGCGCCCCCTGCCCGCGGGGCTTAACAAGGGTGGGGCCGGCAGGTCTGGATCTCACCCAATGGGGATGTGGCCAGCTGGGTCTGGGTCTCGCGTGATTTTGAGGCACCACGGGTGTGTAGGGACTTGACTCTCGGTCCCACAGCGTACTCCAGACTCTGACAAGAGGAAGATTTTCATATACATTTTTCTAATTTTCTTTCATCACTTCTATTATAAAGGGCAAATAGCAATATTAAAATATTTCCTCTAATCAATCCCCTTTTAATGTGCATGAATTTTGTGCATCGAGCCACTAGTCTTAAAATAAACAAATTAAAGACATCCTATATAATAAAAGAGAAACATGTAAATTGACTATCCCTCCACTACACTTACCAACCAATCAGGAATATGCAAATTAACCCAACAAAGATGGGGATGTGGCCAGCTGGGTCTGGGTCTCGCGTGATTTTGAGGCACCACGGGTGTGTAGGGACTTGACTCTGGGTCCCACAGCGTACTCCAGACTCTGACAAGAGGAAGATTTTCATATACATTTTTCTAATTTTCTTTCATCACTTCTATTATAAAGGGCAAATAGCAATATTAAAATATTTCCTCTAATCAATCCCCTTTTAATGTGCATGAATTTTGTGCATCGAGCCACTAGTCTTAAAATAAACAAATTAAAGACATCCTATATAATAAAAGAGAAACATGTAAATTGACTATCCCTCCACTACACTTACCAACCAATCAGGAATATGCAAATTAACCCAACAAAGATGGTGGGTTAATTTGCATACACAAGCGCCAGGCGGAGACAGAGCTGGAGAGCCGGCAGCTTGGGTGGATGTGGCTCCCTCAGTCCCTCCCCCAAGCTGCCGGGCGGACAGTAGAGCAGGAGAGCTGGCAGAGAGTGGAGCAGCTTGGAGAACTTGGCTCCCCAAGCCTCCAGAAGAGCAGAGAGGGAGAGCTGGCGGCTTGGAGGATCTGGCAGAGTGGGAGGCCATGGGACAGAGACAGAGCAGGAAGGGAAAACAAAGAGCGTGGGGAGTACCAGGAATTCTGGGAATAGTAGTTCTGGGGGCAGCCCCAGGACCTGAAGCAGAAGCCCAGAGCACGGGGAGCACCAGGAATGCTGGGAATCATAGTTCTGGTGGCAGACAGATCTCCTAGACACTAGAGCAAAGCGAGCCTGGAGCAAGTTACTGTTGTGGTGGGGGATGGAGGGAAAGCAAAGGTAAGAGACCTAAGTAAAATTAGAGTATATAGGAAAAATTAAAGGGAAGATATCATAAAACTTCCAGGAAATCTCCACCGATGAAGCAAAGAAAAAAAAATGCCTCTTTACTCTGTGAGCAACAAACCAAACTGGGTTGGGGGTCTCAGACAATTCGCTCATATGATTGCAAAGACAGACAAAACTCCTGGATTGGAGAGGGCTCAACGGGGGGCTCCCAGATTGGAGAGGGTGCAGGTCGGGCTAAGGAACCCACCCGCAGCGCACGAATCTTCGTGCACTGGGCCCCTAGTAGAGCTATAGTATTTGGAGGAAAAAATAATCTACTGTCTCCAATCTGCTCATTTCACAAAGGAACTGAACAAGCCCAGGGAGTAAGTGCCTTGTGTCAGAATACATACATAGCTGGGAAGTAGCAGAGGCAATGCCATACAGGACAATCTGTGAATCAGTCAGTGTGCTTCTTCAAATGACATCTTATGCCACTGTAAGCAAATGCTTGAATTTACTTAAGCTACTAAGTATCAAGAACTGATGCAAGACATAAAAATAGAAGCTTTCAGACCTTGAAATATTTCAGCCACAACTGACTCGCCTCTTCCCCACCCCCACTCTTCACACACACACACCCTGCAAAAAACTGAAGTAAATGGGCTTGTTCTCAGTATAAAACGATGGACTCCAAACTTGTGGAAACCTGACAAGGGTGAGAATAAGGATAACCAAAGTCTAGATCAGTGATTGCGAACCTATGACACGCATGTCAGAGGTGGCACGCGGACTCATTTTGAGTGACAAGCATCGACAGAGACAAAAAATTCCATAATTCAAATATTTGTCTCAACACCAGGGTTGGGCATCACTCGAGTAATATTATTACTCACGATCAATAATGCAATTCTAAAACCAGATGTAAACATGTGCATCGGTGTTGCGTAGCAAAGATACATAGTGAAAACATCCAAGATATTGTTCTAATATTGACATTAATATAAAAAGGTTAAGAATTGCACTATAAAGAGATTAATCTTTACTCATGACATTTTACTTTTCCTCGAGTGACAAAATGCACAATTCTGGAAACGGCCTCGT
>NW_006290769.1:283466-284552 GCF_000327345.1 Myotis davidii
TACTATGGTTGCAAATATCAAAAAGAAAAATTATGAATATTTCTATATGTGACACGGCACCAGAATTAAGTTAGGGTTTTTCAAATTTTGACAAGCCGAGCTCAAAAGGTTCGCCATCACTGCTCTAGTATCATAACTATGTATGGGGACAGGTGGGTACTTGAAGCAACAGAAGGCCCATTCTGTAAAGTACACGATTTTCTAACCACTTATGCTGTATATCTGAAATTACTAAGGAATAATATTGAGCCCTGGCTGGTGTAGCTCAGTCGGATGAGTGTAGTCTCTGGTACCAAAAGGTTGAAATGCCTGGGTTGCCGGCTCCATCCCTGGTAGGGGGTGTGAAGGAGGCAGCCAATTAATGTTTCTCTCTCATCAATGTTTCTCTCTCTCTCTCTCCCTTCCTCTTACTCTAAAATCAATAACAAAGCCTATTAAAAAGAGAAGAACAATATTGAATAATAAACAAGCAAACACATCTCAAAGGTGACAGAAAAAAGAGACAGACAGTGGCTCAAAGAAATGTCCCAGAACTGAAAGAAATAAGTTTGCCAATTGAAAAGAATCTTCAGAAAATCTATAAGCTATCAACAAGAATCACATCAAACATCTAACAATAGTACAAAAGATCAGAAAATTAAGCAATGCTCTCAAAATTAAGGAAAACATTATTTCAAATCTAGAATCTGATAACCAAACTATCAGTTAAATTAGGTAATCAGACACACTATGTTAAAAATTCCCCCCGCGAGAACCAAGATGGCGGCATAGGTAAACACTGGAGTTTGCTGCCTTGAACAACCACTTCAAAACTACAACTAAAAGACGGAACAGACATCACCCAGAACCACAGGAAAGCTGGTTGAGGGGAAATTCTTCAACTAGAAGGAAAGAGAACAGCATACTGAGGCTCAGAGAAGGTGCAGTGCGGAAAATACAAAGGTGTGGTGGCTGAGGGTGCGGTTGTCGTTTTCAATTGGGAGGGAGGCTCAGGCTCTGAGCTCCAGTTCTGGGCGAGTCTCTAGGGACCCAGACTCAAACGGGAGAAGCGGGACTGTCTGGCATCGGGCGGAACACGAGGGCAGA
>NW_006290769.1:285676-290256 GCF_000327345.1 Myotis davidii
TAGGGGTGTCGGAGATGCGGGAAGAGACTGGACAAAAATCGTGCACCTATGGATGAGGACAGTGGGTGGGGAGTGAGGGCGGAAGGTGGGGTGGGAACTGGAAGGAGGGGAGTTATGGGGGGGAAAAAGAGGAACAAATGTAATAATCTGAACAATAAAGATTTAATTATAAAAAAAAAAAATCCCCCCTCATTCCTTCTCAAAGCAAACTGGAGATTGTGCTAAAACAAAACAGAGGAAGTAAGAGGACAAGAGTTACAAGAAACCAAAAGTCTAACACAGAAAAGTGATTCCTCAAAATGATGATAAAAGAAAAGTCCCAGGAACACAGCTGTGTAGCAGAGAAACAGAAACCACTCCAGGCTGGAGCAGTAAAACAAGAGTGCTCCAGAAGGAATACATTTAAAAAAAAATGTTTTTTAACTTGAAATTGTGGGTGATGTGAATTGTTTGATCACACTTGAGAGTTTAAATTGGGTTTGAGTAAAGAATTAATAATACATCACAGAAAGCTAAACACACGAAAAAACAAACCAATTGTTAACTTCAGAAAAAAATAACACAATAAAGACAACTCAAGTTCAAAGACATATACTTTCTCGTAATTATATAAACACTAAATATTCATTTAACTAAAAATTACAGAAACAGTTCTGGAAGAGCAAGGGGTGGGAAAAAACATCTGTGGGCAGATATCTGGAGGAACAGAGCAGAATGTGTCTAAAATGGAAAGAAGATCAAGAAATAAAAGTATACATGTTGCCCTAACCCAGTGGTTCTCAACCTGTGGGTCAGGACCCCTTTGGGGGTTGAACGACCCTTTCACAGGGGTTACCTAAGACCATTGGAAAACACATATATAATTACATATTGTTTTGTGATTAATCACTATGCTTTAATTAAGTTCAATCTGTAACAATGAAAATACATCCTGCATATCAGATATTTACATTACGATTCATAACAGTAGCAAAATTACAGTTATGAAGTAGCAGTGAAAATAATTTTATGGTTGGGGGGTCACCACAACATGAGGAACTGTATTAAAGGGTCGTGGCATTAGGAAGGTTGAGAACCACTGCCCTGACTGGTTTGGCTCAGTGGATAGTGTCAGCCTACGGACTGAAGGGTCCCAGGTTCGATTCCTGTCAAGGGCATGTACCTTGGTTACAGGCACATCCCCAGTAGGGAGTGTGCAGGAGGTAGCTGATCAATGTTTCTCTCTCATAAATGTTTCTAACTCTCTAGCCCTCTCCCTTCCTCTCTGTAAAAAAAAAAAAAAAAGTATACACGTT
This sequence comes from Myotis davidii, assembly GCF_000327345.1. Taxonomy (NCBI): domain Eukaryota; kingdom Metazoa; phylum Chordata; class Mammalia; order Chiroptera; family Vespertilionidae; genus Myotis; species Myotis davidii. The sequence continues at coordinate 286,972 of NW_006290769.1, forward strand.
ATTCAGAAGTACAGCTGAATGGTAGGGCAAACAACTAAGAGTTGTCAAATTGCTTCTGAGGAGTAGGAATCAGGGGTCTGGAATGAAAAGCAAACTTGACAGAAATCTAAAAAACTAAATAGAAGCCATGTGGAAAAATAAAAATTAAAGAAGCACAAGTGAAAATTTCAACAAGGGCTGGTGTAAAGAAGAAGAAAAATGGCAAAACAAAAGAGATGAACAAATGGCAGCAAGGGAAAATCTGAGAATATGAACCCACCACCTCACTCCAGAAATAGGACAACCTAGAAAGCATGATCAGTTCACACAGGGCCAGTCTCTGCCAAATGGGAGCCAAGTAAATACTAGTCTTTCTACTCTTGACAGCTGCCTCCACCACCTCCCTTCTGTTATCCAAAGCACCCATTTTTGTCATTTCACTTAGAGGCAAGTTTAACGAATGCCATCATGAGTTCCAAAGTTAATCAATATTCCACTGAAATCACCAGGCTCTAAAGTAAACTATTTCTCATTGTTTGAAGAAAAACATCTGATTAAAATAATACTCTTTAAATGTAAAAGAGAGCCCTAACCAGTTTTGCTCAGTGGATAGAGCGTCCGCCTGCAGACTGATGGGTGCCAGGTTCGATTCCAGTGAAGGGCATATACCTTCGTTGCAGGCATATCCCCAGTAGGGAGTGTGCAGGAGGCAGCTGATCGATGTTTCTCTTTCATTGCTGTTCCTAACTCTCTATCCCTCGCCCTTCTTCTCTGTAAAAAAATCAATATATATATTTTTAAAAATAAATAAATAAATGTAAAAGAGAGATGGCCATAATAACCAATCCTTAAAAATTTGCCTCCAACCCTCTTTATGTGATAGAAAAGCTAGGTAATTCAAAGAACATTCTAACTTCTGTCTAGAACAGCGGTTCTTAATTTTGGGGAGCAAGGGTGCCCACAAACAATCTCATGAAAGCTTTAAACCTGTTTTGTTTTTTTGTTTTTAAAGGCAAGGAATGGTTCTCCCTTAGAGCCTTTGAGGGTGCCCTCCACTGTCTTTTTTTTTTTTAACATATTTTATTGATTTTTTACAGAGAGGAAGGGAGAGGGATAGAGAGTTAGAAGCATCGATGAGAGAGAAACATCAATCAGCTGCCTCCTAAACACCCTCCACTGGGGCCACTGAAATCACCAGGCTCTAAAGTAAACTATTTCTCATTGTTTGAAGAAAAACATCTGATTAAAATAATACTCTTTAAATGTAAAAGAGAGCCCTAACCAGTTTTGCTCAGTGGATAGAGCGTCCGCCTGCAGACTGATGGGTGCCAGGTTCGATTCCAGTGAAGGGCATATACCTTCGTTGCAGGCATATCCCCAGTAGGGAGTGTGCAGGAGGCAGCTGATCGATGTTTCTCTTTCATTGCTGTTCCTAACTCTCTATCCCTCGCCCTTCTTCTCTGTAAAAAAATCAATATATATATTTTTAAAAATAAATAAATAAATGTAAAAGAGAGATGGCCATAATAACCAATCCTTAAAAATTTGCCTCCAACCCTCTTTATGTGATAGAAAAGCTAGGTAATTCAAAGAACATTCTAACTTCTGTCTAGAACAGCGGTTCTTAATTTTGGGGAGCAAGGGTGCCCACAAACAATCTCATGAAAGCTTTAAACCTGTTTTGTTTTTTTGTTTTTAAAGGCAAGGAATGGTTCTCCCTTAGAGCCTTTGAGGGTGCCCTCCACTGTCTTTTTTTTTTTTAACATATTTTATTGATTTTTTACAGAGAGGAAGGGAGAGGGATAGAGAGTTAGAAGCATCGATGAGAGAGAAACATCAATCAGCTGCCTCCTAAACACCCTCCACTGGGGATGTGCCCGCAACCAAGGTACATGCCCTTGACCAGAATCGAACCTGGGCTCTATCCACTGAGCCAAACTGGTTAGGGCTAAACCTGCTTTAAAAAAAAAAAGTGTTATCTAATACTTTAAACAATAAAGAATCATAAAAATAAAATAAATAAAACCCATTTGCCATGGGAGGGGGGGCGTCGTATCAATTTCAAGGGTACAAAAACACTTAATAAGGTTCTGTTTTATATTCGGACACCACATGTGTTCATGACTACACCAGCAATTTGTAGGTACCCATTCTTCTCTGGAGAAACAGGCTGTAACATACTCCACTATTCCTAAAAAATACTAAATCAGACCCACTACCAAAGATACTTGAATAAAGATACTTGAATATGTATCTTTAATTTCTCCGGATGTCCCACAGGGTTGTTGGGAGCACAAATTAAGATAACAAATGCCTAGTATATGACAAAAGATACAATTATGTGTTGATCCTCTTTGAGTTTGGGGGATTTTTTTTTAAATTACCTCACTTATTTTTATTCTTATAGGCCCTTGCCCACAACAGGTCAGAATGACTGATTCTTTTTAACATCAACATTCATTTAGTGCTTACTGTGTGCCAAGCATTGCCCTAAACGCTCAACATGGATTATCCTACATGCTCCTATAAAAAAAAAAAAACAACTCCATCTTATTGATGAAATACGTTCAACTTGTCTCAAGTCCCACAGCTTATAAACCGAAGAGTAGATTCAACCACAGGCAAACCAACTCAAGATTCTGTGTACAGCCACCCTTAATTCCTTTTTCCTCACACTACACACACACAATCACTAAAGTCACGTTGAACACAAAATTTATCTAGTACAGTATTTATTTTAAAAGAGCAAAAATGCTCTAAGAGCATGTGGTCGAAAAAGTCAAAATTTTTAAGGCATAGTAACAACTCCCTGCAAGAAACTTAGAATTCCCAAGATTAAGTTTTACTTTTAAAAAAAAAAAACAATTGTTTTCAGAATGCTGGGGCGCGGGGGGAGAGCCCGCCTCAAAACACGGAGCACTTCCAGTATCCTTTGCGCGGTCTACCAGCCAGGCAGTTGCACACGCGACTGTCCCTGCTGCGGGTCACCTGCACGCCCACACTGGTCCCGTCATAGCAGCAAGGGCCCACCCGGAGCCGTGCCAATCCCCGCCGGGTTCCACCACCCTCCAAGGCCGGAAGGCGCCGCCTCCGCCGCGGCGGGTAACTGTCCAGGAGACGAAAAGAACCCCGCTGGCTGTAGGAGGCGCCCACACCCGGGGACGAGGCCTCGCGGGCCCCCCGCGCCCAGGGAAACCCGGGACAGGCTGGGCCCACGGGTGAGTCAGAAGGGACCAGAGAAAGAGGAAGCGCTGGCACCCAAGGCCGCCCGCCGCGGCCTCACCCCTCCTCCAGTGCCCCTCAAGC
>NW_006290769.1:290370-302179 GCF_000327345.1 Myotis davidii
GGTGGGCGCGAGGCGAGCGCCACGCGGGGCCACGGCCAGGCCTGGGCGGAAGCCACCCGTCTCTTCAGTACCGGCTCACCTCTCGGGACGACGGGGTGAAACCCTGCACCGAAGCGATGTACCGTTCCACCTCCGCCTTGCTGCGCCTCATCGCGCCGCCAGCCTGGACCCCAGGGCGCGACAGGCCAGCGCTGAGGCCCAAACAGTCACCGTTTCCAGTGCCGAGCGCCTAAAGCTAGTGACGCAGCGCCGTCTCGGGCAGAGGAGAGGACCACCCCGCCTGCGTCTTGCGTCAGCACTATGCGCCTCGCCCACGACTGCGGCTGCACTCCGATGCGCACATCCGGCTGCGCACTTCTCAGGTCGTACTTAGCGCAGAGCACGGCCTGATGGCATCTCCTCCTGGCCCCCTTCTCCCCGGCTCCGCGCCTGCGGGTCACAAGTCACATTCCTATTTGCTATCAGAGAATGGGCAGCGCTGGTCTGGGAAACAAGTGTTTTTCATCAGACATGGGCTAAGGACTAGACACTAGATCAGCGATTTTCAGCGGTGTGCCGCAAGAATTTTTAAAGCATGTACTACCTGATTATTTAATCGGGTAATGACCTATTTTCCCTTAGATTGCCAAGTAAAAAAAATGACAACAGCCCTGGCTGGTGTGGGTCACTTGGTTGAACGTGGGCCAGTGCACCGAAAGGTTGCTGGTTCAAGTCTTTGTCGGGGCACATACCCAGGTTGAGGGTTTGATCCCCTACCCCTGGGGTTCTAAGGGAGGCAACTCCTTGATGTTTTTATCTCCCTGCCTCCTCTCTTCTCTCTTTAAAAATCAATAAAAACCATATTAAGAATAAAAAAATTTATTTTAAAAAATGACAACAGCCCTAGCTGGGTTGGCTCAGTGGATAGAGCTTCGGCCTGAAGACTGATGGGTCCCAGGTTCAATTCCAGTCAAGGGCACATGCCTGGGTGTGGGGCTCCATCCACAGTGTGGGACAGGCAGGAGGCAGCTGATCAATGATTCTCTCTCATTGATGTTTCTATCCTCCCTCTCCCTCTCTGAAGTCAATAAAAATATTTTTAATATTTAAAAAATGACAACAGCCCACACAACAATAGCCATCTAGTGTGAATGAATCAAAATCATACCTTTTCTTGTCAGATCAGCAAAAATTATTTCAGTGTGCCACAGAATTTTTAGTAATTAATTTATGTGTGCCATGAGATGAAAAAGGTTGAAAATTGCTGAACTATATCAATGAAATGATCTTTTACCTGATGCGTTCTCGAAAGTTTTGGTCTTTTGTTCTTTTTAGCACTCAGGCCATTTTGGTGAGTGTGTTCCAATTGGAACCTTTTGGAGACAATTGGTTAAATATATTATGTCGGACATGTATGAGTGTGAAGCATATATGTTAAATTTAATTCATGCTTTTAAAAGCATATGAAAAATTAGAAGTGCATAATTTAAGGTAGGCCACAAATACTGTTTTTGGACTTTTATAACTATACTAGTAGCCCAGTGCACAAAAATTTGTGCACTCAGGGGTAAGGGAGAGGAGTGGGGCCAGACCCCTCAGCCCGACCTGCACCCTCTGTCATGTTCCGGGACCCCGGCCACTCCTCGCCTAGGCACAGGCTTACAGGCTTGGGGCAGCCTGACTCCCAAGACCCCAATTTATCAAGAGAACAAAGTCGGCATTAGTTACAGCCCTCACAGAACCCAGTACACTGCATCTGTGCATACAACTGCCTCGTTCATGTGCCTGCTTCACCCTACTGATTTACTAACATCTTGAGGACATAGCTCTGTCTTATCCTGCTTCACCTTCAGTGCCTGACCTGGTGCCATGGACCTGAGAGGGTTTGCAGCTGCCAACGGGGATAGTTCGCACTCTGCTCTGAGCTGCCTGACTCAAACCCCGGGAAGTTCCCGCCCTGCTCCCAGCGGCCCCACTCCCCTCTCCGGGCTGCATAGTTCGTGCAGGGCAAAGGCTGCCTGGGTGTGCGTTTTGGCAAATCAGTGCATTAGCACCTGTCGGCTGGGGATCCCCCTGGAGGGCCGTTTGTGGGCGTGGCCAGTGGCAGATCTGTGCATTAGCTCCAGTCAGCCTCAGATCCCCTCAGGATGGAAGTTTGTGGGTGTGGCTGGGGGCGGATCAGTGCCTTCAGCCCGGGATCCCGTTGGGAGGTCCGTTTGTGGGCTGGCCGGTAGCCGATGGCTGGGGTCCCGCTGCCAGCCCTGGGTCTGTTCCCATAGGGGCAAATAGCAGGCCCGGATGGCAGCGGGGCAGGCGGGATGGCGCTGTCCTGCCCTGCCTGCAGTATGCAAATTAGCCACCATCTTTGTTGGGGGTTAACTGCCATCTTGGCTGGTGATTAATTTGCATATCGCCCTGATTAGCCAATGGGAAGGGTATCGGTCGTATGCCAATTACCATGTTTCTCTTTCATTAGATAGGATTACACCTATGTGTACATACATATGAATGCCCCCCAAATTTATATTTCAGTAGCAAAACAGGGTACACCAAAATGTTAACAGTAATTATCTCAAGATGTTGAGTTATCTGTATTTTCCAAACCTTCAAAAATGTTTTCTTTAGAATTTGAATTTTAAAATCTCAGTTGAAAACAAGTTTTACAAAATGTTTCCAATAGTGAAGACATTTTTAGATTTTAAAAGATCACATGTATATATATTCTCTTAAATATCTGGGAAAATAGAAAATTATGTTGAAATTCTTAACAAAGTTTAGGATGTTATTGTTATGGATAATATTTGTTATTTTTCCATATTTTCCAAGTTTTCTACAATGAACAAGTATTGCCTTTATAAAAAGGAAAAAACAGCATTTTGTTCTATTTCAATCACATTGGATGTGAACAAGAGAAAAGGAAATGATGAGTCTGAGGTTACCAGCGTGACTGACATACATTAACATGCATGTAAAGAGAACCTCATTTGGGGTGGAAATCCTATTTTTTAATTAATTTAATCCTCACCTGAGGACATGCTTATTGATTTATTTTAGTAAGAGGGAAATGGAGAAAGAGAGAGAAAAACATTGGCTGGTTGCCTCCAATACCCGCCCAAACCAGGGATTGAACCGAAACCTGGGTATGTGCCCAAACCAGAAATTGAACCTGCAACCTTTCAGTGTATTGGATGACACTCCAAACAACTGAGCCAAACTGGCCAGAACCGAAATCATATTCTAGGTAGTTGATTTATTTCACTTGAGGTGCCATTTATATAGCAGAGATGCCTATTAGGTAGATGAAATAATAGGACCAAGATGTCTGATAGACTTAGAAATCATAAAGCTCCCAGTAATAGTTGACAAAATGAGTTTGCCCTGGAAAAAGTGTTAGTAATAATAGCCATAGCTAATTAGTAAGCCCTTCCTCTGTTCCATGTCCTTTTCTTAGTACTTCATATGTATTAACTCATTTAATTTTCCCAAACACCTTATGAGGATACTATTATTTATTATTATCCTCAGTTTTACAGATAAAGAATCCAAAAAATTAATTTGCTTAAGTTGAACATACTAAAAAGGAGTGGGCCCAAGAGAGAACCTTCCGAGAAACATAAAAGACTTTTCTTCCCCCAAACCACACACCTAATTTAATGTCCTCTAACAAAGAATCCCATAGCAGCAGGTGAATTCTATTCTAAAGGTTCCACCACTTATGCTGATTGTACATTCAATTCAAATAAGTTGAATCCATAGAAATTACTAGCTTGTTTTATTTTTTACTAGAGGCCCAATGCACGAAATTCATGCAAGAGTAGGCCTTCCTTCCCCCAGCTGCCAGCACCAGCTTCTCTCTGGCACCCGGGACTGAGGCTTCCCTCCAGCACCTGGGACCTGGGCTTCCCTCACAGCCCTGGCTTTGTCTGGAAGGTCATCCGGAAGGACGTCCAGTCTAATTAGCCTATTATGCTTTTATTATTATAGATTAGAACCAGATTTACCTAATTTGTCTGAGTGCTCAACTTCTGAATTAATTGGTCATCCAACATTGTTGCAAATCAAACTCAAGAGTTGCTTTTATCTCCTGAAGTACTTTTATGCTCTGTTGCTGATCATCATCCACTGCAGACATGTATTATGATTATCTTTCACATGTCACATGATTCTTTTCCTAGAGTCATTTATACTGTCATTTCATCTCACCATTTTCTCAGCATTCCCAATTTGTATGATTCCATAGTAATCTTAAATAACTGCTTTGTAGGTTGTACTTTGAATATTCTCATGGCTTTGAACTTAGTAGACATGACGGGTTAACAATGTTCGTAAAGAAGTTCAGTGCTTGCCAAAACCGGGTTGCGTCAGTGGATAGAGCGTCGGCCTGCGGACTGAAGGGTCCCGGGTTCGATTCCGGTCAAGAGCATGTACCTGGGTTGCGGGCATATCCCCAGTGGGAGATGTGCAGGAGGCAGCTGATCGATGTTTCTCTCTCATTGATGTTTCTAACTCTCTCTCTCTCCCTTCCTCTCTGTAAAAAATCAATAAAATATATTTAAAAAAAAAAGAAGAAGAAGTTCAGTGCTAACTTTCCATCTAGCCCTTTTACTTTTTGTTGATTTTATTTTATGTTTTATTTATTTCAGAGAGGAAGGGAGAGGGAGTGAGAGATAGAAACATCAATGATGAGAGAAAATCATTGATTGGCTGCCTCCTGAACACTCTCTACTGGCAACCCAGGCATGTGTCCTGACCAGGAATCTAACGTAACCTCCTGGTTCAGAGGTCAATACTCAACCCTTTTGCTTCTGAATTTCCAGGACTCAGATTCACTGCATGTCCTCTGAAGGAGAGAAGCTCTTTGTTGGAGGGCTCAATTTCAACACTGATGAGTAGGCTCTGGAAGATCACTTCAGCTTCAGGACTATTTCTGAGGTCGTTGTTGTCGAGGACCAGAGACTCAGTGATCCCAATGTTTTGGCTTCATTATCTTCACCAGTCCAAAGAATGCTTCAGATGCCATGAGAGCCCTGAATGGAGAGTCTCTGGACTGTTGCCAGACCTGTGTGAACCATGTAGGCAAGTCTGCCCAGGGAACCAAACTTTGGGGCCCATGGGCATGGACCGAGATATGGGAGTGGCAGGTATGACAGTCGACCTAGAGCAGTGGTTGGCAAACTCATTAGTCAGCAGAGCCAAGTATCAACAATACAACGATTGAAATTTCTTTTGAGAGCCAAATTTTTTAAACTTTAACTATATAGGTAGGTACATTGTTATTAACTTAATTAGGGTACTCCTAAGGCTTAGGAAGAGCCACACTCAAGGGGCCAAAGAGCCTCAAGTGGCTCGTGAGCCGCAGTTTGCCGACCATGGACCTAGAGGATATGGTTATGGAAGCTCCAGAGACTATGGTGGCAGTCAGGGTGGTTAGGACTGCTACTCAGGAGGAAATTACAGAGACAATTTATGGCAACTGAGATGAGGCATGCACACCTAATGTAATACACAGGTATAAGACTTTTGATCCAGGGTCATCCTTCCAAATGGCTGTATTTATAAAGAATTTTGGAGCTGCATAGAAATATCTGTTTCAGTATACTGACTTCTGTTTCTGAATTGAGCTCCCAAAGTGGCTTGTTAAAGATATTTTAGAAAGTTCCGTGTGTGTTTAATTCTTTTCCCAATTAAAGACAAATTCTGGGACATTTATAGAGTCTAATATTTTTCTTTATACTATTTTAAGTTTGGGCTGTCAGGATTGATTCTAGCAAAAAAAAAAATATTTGGCCAGTCTGATTTTTCTCCCCCGGAGATTTTTCTCTCCTTGTGCATCTAGGGACAGTTTAAAAACTCACACATCATTGTTAGGAAGCAATTTCCAAATGTGACTACCAGAAATCAAGAATATGATTACTTAGCCCTAGCCGGTTTGGCTCAGTGGATAGAGCATCAGCCTGCAGACGAGGGGTCCCGGGTACGATTCCGGTCAAGTGCATGTACCTTGGTTTGGGCACATCGACAGTAGGAGGTGTGCAGGAGGCAGCTGATCGATGTTTCTCTCTCATTGATGTTTCTAACTTTCTATCCTTCTCCCTTCCTCTCTGTAAAAAATCAATAAAATATATTTTTAAAAAATATATGATTACTTAGAGATGTTTTTACTAATGATCACTGTCCTGATTACAGGCAGTCCTCAGGTTATGTTGGACTTCATGTACGTTGTTTTGTGGTTACGTCGCCATCTCCCGTTTATTTATTTAAAAGAGGTTCCGAGCCCTGACCGGTTTGGCTCAGTGGATAGAGCGTTGGCCTGCGGACCGAAGGGTCACAGGTTCGATTCCGGTCAAGGACATGTACCTTGGTTGCGGGCACATCCCCAGTGGGGGGTGTGCAGGAGGCAGCTCATCGATGTTTCTCTCTCATTGATGTTCCTCTCTATCCCTCTCCCTTCCTCTCTGTAGAAAAATCAATAAAATATATATTAAAAATAAATAAATAAATAGCAGTACATAAAAGAGGTTCCGTCATTTCAACATATGTATATGTGCTTTATGTTTTTTATTATTTATTTACCACAAGTAAAGGTCAGGAATTGTTATCTTTCTTTTAAATTTATTTTACTGGTTCACTTCATTACTGCTGTTATGTGCTCCATGTGAGTGATGTAGGTGCTTACGTAGGTGGATTTCGACTTATGGTGAAAATCGCGTTACATCGTGCCATAGGAACGGATCTCTGATGTAACCTGAGGACCTACTGTATATAGAAGTTTCTTTAATATATTTATAAATGTCATTTTTTAAATACTGGAAGGAAAAATAATATTTTGCGTTTCATGTAGCATTTAGGATGTCCTTCATGGAGCTGATTAAAAAGAAAAAAACAGAGGGGGAAAAGGAAGTTCAGAAATAAGAGAAACCACATTGCCACTGACATTACCTTTCTTTCTTGGACATATTTAAGTTGTTTTCACTTGGAAACTTTTTCATTGATTCCATCTCTGAAAGTAGAGGCTTTTGCACATGTTGTTCTTTTTTTTTAATATATATTTTATTGATTTTTTACAGAGAGGAAGGGAGAGGGATAGAAAGTGAGAAACATCGATGAGAGAGAAACATCAATCAGCTGCCTCCTGCACACCCGCTACTGGGAATGTGCCCGCAACCAAGATACATGCCCTTGACTGGAGTTGAACCTGGGACCCTTCAGTCCGCAGGCTGACACTCTATCCACTGAGCCAAACCAGTTAGGGCAGGACTCATCTCTTTTGTTTACATGTCAGCTGCAGTATCCTGATATGTCTCATTCACACCTATTTTTTAAAGTAGACATGTATTAGGAACACTGACTCTAAAAATGAAACCGCCCTAGACAGTTTTTCTCAGTGGATAGAGCTCTGGCTTGCAGACCACAAGGTCCTGGGTTTTATTCCAGTCAAGGGCATGTACCTCAGTTGCAGGCTCCTCCCTGACCCAGGCTCTGGTCGGGGCTCATGCAGGAGGCAACCAATCGATGTTTCTCTCTGTCTTTCCCTCTCTCTTCCACTCTCCGTAAAAGGGACATTCTTAAACTGCCAAATCTAAGTGGCCATTTCTCCCCAGAAGAGCTAGCCCCTCCCAGTAGCCTCAAGGAAGCCTGCATTTGGGGCATTACGGAGGAAACAAAGGCAGAGGCCAAGTTTATGGGTCTGAATAGTCTCAAAGAGTCCTCAGTGACTGGATTGGAAGAGGGCCCTGTTGAGCCCGATATTTTGGGAACCAGACTAATAAAAACTCCAGGTTGCCAGCCAACCCCATTGGTCTCCATAGAAGGATCTGTGACCAACCAAGGCCAGAGTAATATTTTGGGCCACTCTCAGAGGAGTAGCTCTGGATCAGGAAAAAAACAAAACAAAACAAAGCACCCATCTTGTCCCCTGAAAGCAAAACAATACCATCCTCTCATAAAACAATATCAGAAACAGAAGCTTAAATGATTAAGAAAGACAGCTGGCAGACAGACAAAGAGGGCAGATTGGCCCTGCCTGCTTGCAGCCAAAGATTGTGGAGACAGACATGAGCAGAGGACCTGTGGAAGGAGCTTCAAGCAGGGTGCTAAAAGCCAAAAGAAAGTGCATGACAGTGGCCAGCACCTAAGTAGCTAGCAGGAAGCCCAGAATTAGCAGCCAGAACAGAAGAGTGGAGATCTAAACCAATTCCCGTGGGGCATTAAAACTTGACTGAAATGAAGGATGCTTCACTTTTTAATTTTTAGTATTTAAAATTTTTAAATTATTTTTTTATTTTATCTTATTTTTTATTGTTTGCACCTTTTCTTCCACACTTCTCTGTTTTCCTCCCATTTATCTTCTCCTTTTCCCATTCTAGTTTTACTGTTTCCTTTCTTTTGTCCCCTTTTTAAAAATGGATCTTCTTTATCTGTTTTATTGATGTGTTATTATTCTAATCTCTCGGTTTATTCAAATATATAATTTCCTCTTCCCTGCTCCTACTCCATTTCTCCTCCTCTTTTATTTTTACTTTACTAGTCAACTGTTTTTCTTCTTTCTCTATTCTCTTGCTTTTTTCTTCTCCTAAATTTTTTCTTAATTTTTTTATTTTTTGGTTAATCCTCATCTGAGGATATTTTTCCATTAATTTTTAGAGAGAGTGGAAGGGAGAGGGAGAGACAGAGAGAAACATCAAAGTAAGATAGACACCTTGATTGGTTGTCTCCTGCACACAGGGCCGGGGAACATGCAATAAAGGTTCGTGCCCTTGACCAGAATCGAACCCAGGACCCTTCAGTCTTCAGGCTCTCTCACAACTGAGCCAAACTGGCCAGGGCTCTTCTCCTAATTTTTTAACTTGTTTCACTTCCTAAATTTAAGCCTATCTTCTCTCTTCTCTATGCTTCTTTTTTTTAAAAGTTTCTTTTTCTTCTTGTCTTCTCATTTCTTTTTTCTCCTTCCTCTATCCTAAAACATGGTCCTTCCCCTATTCATCCAATTCCTTAACCTTATTTTTTCTATTTAAGTTCTGCAATTACAGATTCTTCCCCCCACCTCCCTTTATTCCAGTGTTTTTGTTTATGCTTTTTGATTAATTTGTTTATTTTGTTGTGTTTTCTCCCCATATTCTTTCTTTTTTTTCTCACTATCATTCTTGCGCTCATTTCTCCTTCCTAATTCTCTTTTCTCTGGCAGTGACTTTTATTGGGGTTATAGGTGTCTTGTGTACATTTGTGTTCTGTCCCTTCTGTGTCGTGTCTTCTCATGTTGTATTTCTCATGCCTCCACAATAGTTGGCACAATGTGGTAGGGAGAGAGCCACATAATCAAACATCCTGAGAGGAAACTCCATCCACGAACCAGACAATAACATTCAAGACCCAACTACATCAGAACAACCCAAATATCTCAAGTAGGCGGTCTTCCTAGAATACCCAGCCCAAAACAATTGAGAGACTTGCACAACTAGGTTTCACAAAACATCTACTACATAAAACCAATTTTAAAAATCTGAGTGGCAGAGCAGTTTAATACACAGAATCAATTACAAAGGAACAACAACAATGGGGAGAAGAAGAAACACCCCCCAAATGAAAGAAAAGGAGAAGTCACTAGAAAAGGAACTAAATGAAATGGAGGCAAGGAACTTGTCAGAGAAAGAATTCAGAGTAATGATTATAAGCATTCTCAAGCATCTGGATGAGATATTCACCAACATGTGTAAGAATCAAGAGGAAATGAAGAAAGATGTAGCTGCAATAAAAAACACAATGGAAGGTTTCAACACTAGACTAGAAGAGGCTGAGGACCAAATCGCAAGTTAGAAGACAAAGTAGAAGAAAACACCCAATGAGAACAGCAAATGAAAAAAAATTAAAGAGCAGGAGGAGAGTCTAAGGGAGCTCTTGGACAGCACTAAACAAAACAACATTCAAGAGGAAGCTGAGCAAGGAATAAAAAACCTGTTTTCAGAAATAATGACAGAAAACTTCCCTCACTTTGGGAAGAAAAATCTCAAACAAATCCAAGAAGTGCAGAGAGTCCCAAACAAGATGAACCAAAACAACCAACACTGAGGCACATCATAATTAAATTGGAAAACGTCAACAGCAAAATAAGAATCTTAAAGGCTGCCAGAGAGAGACAGATAGTTACCTACAAGAGATCTCCCATTAGACTTTCAACTGATTTCTCAACAGAAACACATGAGGCCAGAAGGGTATGGAATGAAGTATACAGAGTGATGCAAATCAAGGGACTGAAAATAAGAATACTCTATCCAACAAGGTTATCATTCAAAATTGAAGGGGAAATCAGGAGCTTCACAAACAAAAAGGGACTAATGAAGTTTATTACCACCAAGCCAGTAATGCAAGAATTGCTAAAGGGACTGTTGTAAAAAGAAAAAATAGAAAGGGAAGCAGAAACACATATACAGAATAAAAATGGCAACAAACAAGTATCTATTAATAACCTTAAACATAAATGGATTAAATGCTTCAATAAAAAAAACATAGGGTAGCTGAATGGATAAGAAAATATGACCCCTCTATATGTTGTCTACAAGAGACCCACCTTAGAACAAAGGACTCACACAGACTGAAAGTGAAGAGATTGAAAAAAAATTTTTCAGGTAAATGGAAATTAAAAATAAAGCTGGGGTAGCAATACTTATATCTGACAAAATAGACTTCAAAGTGAAGTCCATAACAAGAGATAAAGAAAGGCACTTCATAATACTACAGAGATCGATACAACAAGTGGCTCTAACTCTGGTAAATATATATGCAATACAGGAGCATTGAAATCTATTTAAAAAAAAAAACTTCAGGAAGATATCAAGGGAGAGATAGACAGCAATACCATCATAGTAGGGGACTTTAATACCCCACTAACATCACTGGATAAATTTTCTAGAGAAGCCCTTGCCAGTTTTGCTCAGTGGATAGAGCATCGGTCTGTGGACTGAAGAGTCCCAGGTTCGATTCTGGTCAAGGGCACATGCCCAGGTTGCAGGCTCAATCCCTAGTGGGGGGCATTCAGGAGGCAGCTGATCAACGATGCTCATCATTGATGTTTCTATCTCTCTATCCTTATCCCTCTCTGAAATCAATAAAAATATATTTTTAAAAAATCTTCTAGACAAAAAATCAACAAAGAAACAGCAATCCTAAATAACACTCTAGAACAGATGGAACTAATTGACATCTTCACCCCAGAGCTACAGAATATACATTATTTTTAAGTGCACATGGGACATTTTCAAAGATAGACCACATGTTAGGACACAAGCTAAGTCTCTACAAATTCAAGAAGATTGAAATCATCTCAAGCATCTTCTCAGACTACAATGAAATTAAAAATCAGCTACAATAAAAATGCTCAAAAGCCATCAAATGCATGAAGGTTAAACAGGATACCATTAAACAATGAATGGGTTACCAAAGAGATCAAAGAATAAATTAAAAACATCCTGGAAACAAATTAAAATAAACACACAACAATCCAAAACCTATGAGAAACATTGAAAGCAGTCCTAAGAGGTAAGTTCATAGCACTACAGGCTTACCTAAACACACACATACACACACACACACACACCAAACAAAAAAAAAACACAAGAAAAACTGGTAAAAAGTTATCAAAAAACTACAACTTAAAGAATTAAAGGGAAGAAACTAAGATGGCAGCATAGGTAAATACCGGGAAATTGCTGCCTCCCACAACAACTTCAAAATACAACGAAAAGACAAAACGGACATCACCCAGAACTACAGGAAGGCTGGCTGAGTGTAAATTCTACAACTAGAAGGAAAGAAAAGCACACTGAGAGCCAGAGGA
>NW_006290769.1:303750-309286 GCF_000327345.1 Myotis davidii
GGAGAGATCAACCAAAACACTTATATGCAAGCATATAGGCCTAACCAATGGACACAGACAACGGGGGGGTGGGGTGGAGGTGAGAGCATGAGGGGGGAGTAGGGGGTAACGTGGGGATAAGGACACTTATGTAATATCTTAATCAATAAAAAATATTTTAAAAAAAAGAAAAAAAAAGAAAGAATTAAAGAACAACAAGAAAAGCCCAAAACAAGTAGCAGAAAGGAAATAATAAAGACCGGAGCTGAAATAAAATAACAAAGAGACCCCCTCCCAAAAAAAATACATAAAATCAATAAAACCAAGAGATGGTTCTTCAAAAGCATAAACAAGACCATGGACCTCTAACCAGGCTCACCAGGAAACAGAAAAGAAAGGACCCAAATAAGCAAAATCAGAAACAAAAGAGGTGAAGTAACAACGACCCAACAAAAAATACAAAGGATTGTAATAAAATACTATGAACAACTTTATTCCAACAAACAGGACAACCTGGATGAAATGGACATATTCCTAGAAAAATACAACCTCCAAAAACTCAATCAGGAAGAATCAGAAAACCTGAATATACCGATAACTAAGGATGAAATAGAAGCAGTAATAAAAAATAAAAAACTCCCAGCAAACAAAAGCCCTGGTCCAGACGGCTTCACAGGGAAGTTTCACAAATAGTTAAAGAAGAACTAACACCTCTACTACTCAAACTATTTAAAAAATTCAAGAGGAAGTAATATTTCCAAGCTCTTTCTATGAAGTCACCATCACCCTAATTCCAAAACTAGATAAAGACACGACAAAGAAAGAGAACTACAGGCCAATATCCCAGAAGAATATAGACAATAAAATCCTCAAGATTTTAGCAAACAGGATCCAGCAATGCATTAAAAAGATAATACATCATGACCAAATGGGCTTTATTCCAGGGATGCAAGGCTGGCACAATATTCACAGGTCAACATATGTGATACATCACATAAACAGATTGCAAGACAAAAATCACATGACCATATCAATCAATTCAGAAAAAACATTCAACAAAATCCAACACCCTTTTTGATAAAAACTCTCAGCAAAATGGAGGGATCATACCTCACATAATAAAATGACAAATCTACAGCAAATATCATACTCAATGGGCAAAAACTAAAACCATTTCCCCTAAGAACAGGAACAAGACAGAGGGCTGTAGAACCACTCTTGTTCAACATAGATCTGGGTAGAACCACTCTTGTTCAACATAGTTCTGGAACTCCTGTCCATAGCGATCAGACAAGAAGATAAAAGGCATCCAAATTGAAAAGGAGGAAGTAAAACTCTCATTATTTGCAGATGACATGAGATTATACATAGAAAACCCTAAAGACTCCATCAAAAAACTACTAGATTTAATAAATAAGTTTAGAAACATAGCAGGATACAAAATTAACACCCAAAAATGCATATTATTTTTTCTTTTTTTTCTGCATATCATTTTTATACACCAGGAGTGAACTCTCAGAAAGAGAAACTAAAAAAACAAATCCCATTTACCATTGCAACAAAATAATTAAGATGCTTAGCAATAAACTTAACCAAGGAGGTAAAAGCACTGTACTCTGAAATGACAGGATGTTGAAAAAAGAGATAGAGGAAGATACTAAGCTCAATTAATATTTGACAAAGGAGGCAAGAGCATACATTGGAGCAGAGACAGTCTCTTCAATAAGTGGTGTTGGGAAAATTGGACAAGTACATGCAAATAAATGAAACTAGATCATACACAAGAATAAAATCAAAATGGATAAATGACTTAAATGTAAGCTGTGAAACCATAAAAGTCCTAGAAGAAACCATAGGCACCAAAATCTCAGACATCTCTCTTAGCAATCTCCTAGGATAATGGGAACTAAAGAGAAAATAAACAAATGGATTACATGAAAATAAAAAGCTTCTACACGGCCAAAGAAACCATCATCAAAATAACACGAGCCCATTACATGGGAGAACATATTTGCCAATGACACAACTGATGAGGGTTGATCTCCAAAATATGTAGGAAACTCATACAACTTAACAAAAGGAAGACAATCCAATAAAAAAAAAAATGGGCAAAGGACCTAAATAGACACTTTTCCAAAGTGGACATACAAATGGCCAGAAGGCATATGAAAAAATGCTCTAAGTCGCTAATCATCTGAGAGATGCAAATCAAAACGACAACGTAGTACTATCTCACATTTGTCAGAATGGCTATCATCAACAAATCAACAATTGACAAGTGCTGTTGAGGATGTGGAGAAAAGGGGACCCTAGTACACTGCTGATGGGAATGCAGACTGGTGCAGCCACTGTGAAAAACAGTATGGAGTTTCCTCAAGAAATTAAAAATGGAACTCCCATTTGACCCAGTCATCCCATTTCTAGAAATATATCCTTAGAAATCTAAAACACTCATCAGAAAGAATATATGCTCCTGTATGTTCATAGCAGTGCAATTTACAATACTTAAGACTTGGAAACAGCAGTGCCCATCAGCAGATGAGTGGATAAAAAACCATGGTACATTTACTGGTACACAGTGGAATACTATGAGGCAATAAAAAAGAAAGAACACTTACTATTTGCAATAGAATGGAGGGACCTGGAGAATATTATGCTAAGGGAAATAAGCCAGCCAGAGAAAGATAAGTAGCACATGATCTCACTCATATCTATAATCTACTGAACCAAGTAAGCTAATGATCAAAAATAGGCCCAGAATCATAGAAGCATGAATGTACTCTTGAACCTCAGAGGGAAGGTAGGGGAGGGTGAGTGGGAAGTGCTCAACCAATGAATTTGTATGCATATATGCATAACCCATGGGGTGGTGAGGAATAACCCATGGACACAGACAATGGGGTGGTGAGGGCCTCTGGGTGGTACAGGAGCAGGCTGGATGAGGTTCATGCAGAAAAAAGGAGGACCTAAGTAATACTTTCAACAATGTATACTAATATATATAAAAGGCTAATATGCAAAGTGTACCCTTAGGAGTTCAACCGGGAAACCGGGAGTTCAATCACGTGCTATGATGTGCATTGACCACCAGGGGGCGACGTGGAATGAAGGAAGGCCCCGATCAGCCCAAATCAC
Organism: Myotis davidii; assembly: GCF_000327345.1. NCBI lineage: Eukaryota > Metazoa > Chordata > Mammalia > Chiroptera > Vespertilionidae > Myotis > Myotis davidii. Next base: position 306,865 of record NW_006290769.1, read on the forward strand.
AGTCCAGTCTTGGGGACCCTACCTATGCACGTTACACGAATTTCATGCACCAGGCCTGTAGTAAAGATATAAAAAAAGAAATTTGCCAATTCTAGGAATCTCAAATAATTGAAATCATATAGTATTTGTCTTTTTGCATCTGTCTTATTTGACTTAGCATAATGTTTTCATGGTTTATCTATGGAGTAATATTTTTCAGTATTTTATGGCCTTTTTTTTTGAGAATTTTCATAAGAGTTGATTTGAGTCAAACAACACATACCGATGAGCAAGATCTCAAATGCTCCCTGAATTTCATGGCTTTTTAAGGCTGAATATACCTTTTATATACTATTACTCGATTCAACTTTGCATGATTTCAATTATTTTAAAATTGTTAAGGTTTGTTTTATGACTCAGGATATAGTCTATATTGGTGAATCTTTCATATGTACTTGAATGGGTATTTTCTTGTTGAACGGTAGAGTATTGTACAAATGTCAATTAGATACAGTTGTTTGATGGTCCTGTTCAGTTTTTCTGTGTCTTTATTGATTTCCTATTATGTATATCAACTATAGAGAGTGGAATATTAAAGTCTCCAACTATAACTGGATTTGTCTGTCCTTCCTTTCATGAATGTAAGTTTTTGCTTCATGAAGTTCTGGTGTTAGATGCAAACACATTTAGGATTGTAATGTCTTTTTCGTAAACTGGCCCTTTTATCATTATGCAATGTTCTTCATTATCCCTGATGATTTATTTTACTCTTAAATCTACTTTGACTGATACTAATATAGCCACTCTAGCTCTTTTTTGTTTGGTTTATCCTCACTTGAGAATACTTTTCCATTGATATTTTAGAAAGAGTGGAAGGGAGGGGGAGAGACACACAGAGAGAAACATCAGTATAAGAGAGACACATCCACTGGTTGCCTCCTGCATGTGCCCCGACCAGGGCATGAGCCTGCAACCAAGGTATGTGCCCTTGACCGGAATTGAACCTGGAACCCTTCAGTCCTCGGGCTGATGCTCTATCCACTGAGTCAAACTGGTTAGGGCCACTCTAGCTTTTTAATTAATGCATTTGTGGTATTTCTCTTTCTATTCCTTTCCATTTAAAGCGAGTTTCTTTTTTTATTTTATTGATTTTTTTTACAGAGAGGAAGGTAGAAAGATAGAGAGTTAGAAACATCGATGAGAGAGAAACATTGATCAGCTGCCTCCTGCAAACCCCCTACTGGGATGTGCCCACAACCAAGGTACATGCCCTTGATCAGAATTGAACCTGGGATCCTTCAGTCCGCAGGCCAACAACACTCTATCCACTGAGCCAAACCGGTTAGGGGAAAGCAAATTTCTTATACAGTACATAGTTAGGTATTTTATGCACTCTGACAATATCGTCTTTTAATTGTATGTATAGTTATTAAGTATAAATTATGCTTAATTAATTATTTATATGTCTGCCATTTTATTATTTAGCTTCTGTTTGTTCCATTTTTTAATTCCTATTTACTCTTCTGGCTTCTTTTGGTTTATTTGAATATTTTTAAGAATATACTCATTCTGTTTTAATTTATTCATTGTTGTTAAATATATCTCTTTGTATAGTCATTTTTAAGTGGCTGTAGGGATTACAATATACTTACATCATTATTCACAGACTACTTAGAATGAATACTCTTTTTTAAAGAATAGTTTATTGTGCTCTGCTCAGTTTTTAGAGCCAGTGTAGCTCAGTGATTAGAGCGTCAGCCTGTGCACCAGAGGGTCACAGGTTTGATTCCAAGTCAAGGGTACCACCTGGGTTGCAGGTTCCATCCCCGGCCTCCATCAGGGCATGTGCAGGAGGCAACCAATCTATATGTCTCTCTCACATTGATGTTTCTTTCTTTCCCCCTCCTCCTTCTCTTCCACAATCTCTAAAAATTAATGGAAAAAATATCCTCACTCCTTGGGTGAGGATTTAAAAAAAAATAGTTTATTGATTTTTAAAGAGAGAGAAAGAAACATTCATGGGAGAGCTGCCTCCTGCATACCCCCTACCTGGGAGCAAGCCCATAACCCAGGCATGTGCCCTGTGTCAGAATCGAACTGGCAACTTTCTGGTGTACGGGAGGACACCCAACCAAATGAGCCACACTGGCCAGGGCAGAATGAATACCATTTCAAGTAAAATGTACAAATCTTATAACCATATATAATTTTTCTTCCCCCTTTAGATAATAGATTACATTATAGATGTCATATTACATTTACATGGAATGTAAATTCCACTGAACAATGTTAGAAATTTTTCAATTATCTAATACTAGAGGCCCGGTGCACAAAAATTTGTGCACTCGGGGGGAGGGATGGTCCCTCAGCCTGGCCTGTGCCCTCTCGAAGTCTGGGACCCCTCGGGAGATAACGACCTGCTGGCTTAGGCCTGCTCCCGGGT
>NW_006290769.1:309948-315964 GCF_000327345.1 Myotis davidii
TGAGGGGCTGAGGGCTGTTTTCAGGCTGGCGGGTGACTGAAGCTCCCAACCGCTCCTTTTTTTAAATTGTTTTTACTTTGGGCCAGCTTTAGCTCTGAGGCTTGGCTCCAGCTCTGAGGCCTCGGCTGCTGAAAGCAGGTATCTGGTTTGTTTGGGTTCTATAATTGTAACACTCTTGCAGTCCTGCTCACTCCAACTCTGAGATCCCGGCTGGCTGAAAGCAGGTTTCTGGGGTTTTGTTTAGCTTCTATATTTGTAACAATGTTTCAAACTGCAAGCTCAGAGGCCGGCAGTGGCAGGCGGGGAACGTTGGAGTCCTCCGTCACTGAAGCAAGCAAGCCTCATGTTTGTTTCAAGCTGCCTGGTTGCTGGCTGCCATCTTGGCTGGCAGTTATTTTGCATATCGCCCTGATTAGCCAATGGGAATGGTAGTGGAGGTATGGCTAATTACCATGTTTCTCTTTTATTAGATAGGATGTCAAGCCAGCACATGAAAAGATGCTAAATATCACTAATCAGTAGAGGAATGCAAACCAAAACCACAATAAGATATTTAGACTTCTGGTCAGATGGCAGAGCAGATTAGTGTAGTGCTCACCTCCTCCCATGACCATATTGAAATTACAACCAAATTGCAGAGCCACTGAACAGAGTTCCTATTGATAAGGATATAAAGAAGAAACCAGTTAGAGACTGGTAGGAGGGGCAGAGACACAAAATGGGCTGACCACACATCCACATGTGATGGTGAAGAATCAGGAGGATCTGGCTGGCGTAGCTCAGTGGTTGAGCATTAACCTGTGAACCAGGAGATCAGAGTTCGATTCCCATTCAGAGTATATGCCTATGTTCTGGGCTCAATTCCCAGTCAGGGGCATGCAAGAGGGAGCCGATTTATGATTCTCTCTGATCATTAATGTTTCTATCCCTCTCCCTTCCTCTCTGAAATCAATACAAATATATTTAAAAAATAAAGTATCAGGAAGGATATCTCAGCTTGGGAGATCCAACATGAAAAGCATGGGGTCCCAGGCCCACACTAGGCTCCCCAGCTGATGACCAGTGTTACAAAGGGGAGTTCCCACAACAATCAGCTGTGAAAATCAGCAATGAGACAGAGGGCTGCTAGAATCCCAGATGTTCTGCTTAAACAAAATGTATATGGACTTACTCGTTGACAGACTCACTTTATCTGAGCTCCATCAATGGAGCTACAGCTCAAAAAGTACCAGGGACATAGGGTGAGAAACTCAGCTGTCTGGTTTCAGGGCAAGGGCTGGAGGTACAGCTCTGGCCAGGATAAAAAATACCGTAGGTGCCATTGTTCTTTTGTTGAGTTGTCCCCACACAGCTGACTAGCAGGTGCCATTGTTCCCTGGCTGAACACTCCCACGCCTCAGCCTACAGGAGCAGGCAGATTCCAAATCTTAATCTCCGTTAACCCTACTTGCCCCACCACGGTGATTCCCTGAGAACCCATCCCACCAAATTCATGAACAGGCTGGAACCTCTGTTGGCGGGCTGTTCCTTATAAGTGGCCAACCTGGACTCATGCTGCAGATTCACCTGAAATCTCTGCAAGGTTCACAAAACCCAAACAAGCAGGGGCTCACACCCAGACATATAATTAAAATGCCAAAGATTAAAGACAAAGAGAGAATCTTAAAGCAGCAAGAGCAAAGCGATTCGTTACCTACAAGGGAGCTTCCAAAAGACTATTTACATAAGCTGATTTCTCAACAGAAACTTCTCAGGCCAGAAGGATTGGCACAAAATATTCAAAGTAATGAAAAGCAAGGACATACAACGAAGATTACTCTACCCAGCAAAGCTATCATTTAGAATCAAAAGACAGATAAGAGCTTCCAAGACAAAACCTAAAGGAGTTCATCACCACCAAACCAGTATTACAAGAAATGTTAAAGGGTCTTGTTTAAGAAGGGAAAAAAGCCCTAGCCAGTTTTGATTCTGGTCAAGGGCACATACCCAGGTTGCAGGCTCAATCCCCAGTAGGGGATGTGCAGACGGCAGCCAATCAATGATTATCTCTCATCATGGACATTTCTCTCTCTCTCTCTCTCCCTCTCTGAAATCAATAAAAATATATTTTAAAAACATAAGTGATAAAAAGATAAAAATATGAATAAAATTGCAATATATACATATGTCAACAACTACTTTAAATGCAAATGGATTAAATGCTCCAATCAAAAGACACGTGGTGGCTGAATGGATTACAAAACAACACCCTTACCTATGTTGTCTACAAGAGTCACTTCATTGAAAGACACACACAGAGTGAAAGTACAAGGATGGAAAAAGATATTTCATGAAAATAGAAAAAACAAAAAATAATGCTGGGGATATGTTTACAGATACATCTCTTAAGGCAAAGGAAACTAAGGAGAAAATAAACAAATGGGACTACATCAAAATGAAAAGTTTCAGCACAGTAAAAGAAACCATCAACAAAACAAGAGAGCCCACGTATGGAAGAACATATTTGGCAATGATACATCTGATACAGGGTTAGTATATAAAATATATAAGGAACTCATACAACTGAACAAAAGGAAGACAATCCAATTAAAAAATGGGCTGAAAGAGTTAAAAGAATAAAATGGGGCAGAGGAAACTTATTGTGCTTAGCAGATATCTTGCAGAAAGCTTGCAGCCTGAACACCGAATAGCTCAGATAACCAGAAGACACCTCTTCTCCAAAATGCCCATCCCGACAACCAAACAAGAACTCCTCTCTTTCTTAGGTCTCGTTGGATACTTTCGTCAGTGGATCCCCAACTATGCTGTTTTAGCAAAACCCCTATACCAGGCAGCCTAAGGAGACCCTCATGAACCCCTAGATCCCAAAACTCTCCAAGAGACCCTTCTCCAGGCCCCAGTCCTCACCCTCTCCGACATGTCTAAACCTTTCTGTTTATATACTACTGAAAGACAGGGAACAGCAGTGGGACTCTTGGGGCAGCACAAGGGGCCCACCCTCCAGGCAATTGCATATCTCTCCAAGCAGTTAGACAACACTGTTTTAGGATGGCCTTCATGCCTAAAAAATTCTGAGGCAACAGCTATTTTAACTCTAGAAAGCCTGAAAATTACCCTCCATAGTCCGGTCATAGTATATTCTTCACATAACATTAAAGACATGTTATCTCAGACATCTACAGAACATTATGGCTCCCTCTCACATTCAACAACTACACATTCTTTTTCTCCAAACACTTCAAGTAATCATAGCTTCAACTCCCTCGCTTAACCCAGCCACACTACTCCCCATATCATCAGGGGCAGGCAACTCACAGACACATGACTGTATCCAGGTCTTGGACCTCTCCCTTTCCCCTTTCCCTCACATAAAGGACGGTCCTCTCTCTGCAGAGACACAAACATGGTTCATTAAAGGGAGTGCCTACATCTCAGACAATATCTCCTATGCAGGACACTCCATTGTGTGCATGAACCCTCAAAGTATTGTTGAGGCCAACCCTCTTCCCTAGGGCACCACCTCAAGAGAGCAGAATTAATAGCATTAACCAGAGCCCTAACACTAGCAGAAGGGAAAAGAATAAACATATATACTGACTCTATATGCCTTCCAAATAATATACTCCCATGTGGCCATTTGGAAACGAAGAGGTTTCCTCTCTACCCAAGGAACCCCCATAATAAAGGGAAGACTTACTGGTGTACAACAACTGCTGAGGCAGCTCAACGTCCCCTAGAGGCCACAGTCATACAGTGCAGAGGTCATCAGGCCTCAAGGTCACTAATAGCCCGGGGAAACAATTATACTGATACAACTGCAAGGCAGTTAGCGAGGCAGAATATAAGTAGCCAGTTTCTATCTTTTTCTTTTTCTTTTTTGTATCCAAAATGTGTTTATTGGGATGGTTTCCCACTCATCTTGATTTGAGGTGCTTTTAGTGCTGCTTCCTTCTGAAGGAGCATCCTTCTGTAAGCCTTGCTTTTCCTCCTGTTGGCTGACAGAACAGTGGAGCAACCAATGCACAAAACTCCCGTTTGTGCCTGGCTACGGACGGTGGTGATTTTATAGCATCCTGGGCATTTCACATCCATGAAGTAGGGATTGGGGCTCTGCACCAGGCGCTTCTTCTTGTGTTTCCTCTTCTCTTCTGGAGAGGGGTGGAGGAGATCCTTGGCGAGAGGCATGTGTGGTGGGGAGGTCGTCACCGTCGGAAAGGCGCCAATTTCTATCTTTAGCCTCATACACGCCTGAATATTCTCCAGCGGAAAGGGCAGACTTTAGCCAGTAAAAATTTGAACAAAAAGGGCCATGGTTTCTACTCAATGGTATATATATTTTGCCAGAGAACCAAGCAGATTCCATCTTACATTCCTTACATCAGTCCTTCCATATAGGCCCTGAACCTCTTATATACCTCCTTACCCCTGTCCTCACCTGTTCACACTTGTCTGACTGTATCTATTACCTGATGCACAGCTGTTCTATATGCTGCACCACTTCTCCTCAGGGATCCCTAAGGCCTCCTTCTTATCCCACCTATCAGGCCTGAGGCTTTACACCAGGACAAGATTGGCAGGTCAACTTCACCCACATGCCTCTCATAAAGAGAAGCAAGTATCTCAGTCTTTGTAGACACCTTCTTGGGGTAGGTTGAGGCCTTTCCCACCACCTCTGAGACAGCAGACACTGTATCTCAGACACTCCTCAATCAGATTATTCCCGGTTTTGGTTTACTCACCAGCATACAATCAGATAATGGACTAGCATTCATAAGTCAAATTACTCAAGCAGTGTCTCGAGTCTTAGGAATAAAATGGCACTTACATATTCCTTACCGGCCTCAGTCCTCAGGCAAAGTAGAAAAAATGCCTTCAATCTTAAAGACTCATCTATCCAAATTGGCCCAAGAAGTTAAAATGCCTTGGATGGAGACACTACCTTTATCCCTTATGAGAATTAGGTCCACTCCCAGGGCTCCCACCTTCTATAGCCCTTTTGAAATAATGTACGGCCAAACATTTCTACTAGGTCATGACTTAGTAGGTGAGGCAGAACTGATGGGAGACTATTTACCAGCATTACAAACTACCAGAGCTATCCTCAGGGACACTGTCAACACTCTCTTACCCTCTCCTAACCCTGATCACGGGAACAAAGACAACTTAGCTGGATGGCAAGTTCTAACCCACAGACAAATTACAAGCTGAATGGACCATATACTGTCATCTGCAATACACCTACGGCGGTTAAGGTCTGTGGTCTGCCTCATTGGATACACCAGACAAAAATTAGGGTAGCCCCCCTGGAACCCCAACCTAGGTGGAGGTCCAAGGTCATCTCACCAACCACCCTCCGGCTCACTAGAATCCCGGAGGACTTACCCTCCTAGTCATCCTCTGGTACCTTTGGATACATACTGCCCTTCCTTTCCTAATCATTCTCATTCTGTCTTATTTTAAGTATCATCACAATCCTAGGATAATTCCCAGGGGTACCCTCTTTTGTCCCTGCTGGGACCCTAAGTCACCCCTCCCCGCAGTAGCCTTCCTGAAAAAGAATAGCCCCTCTCACATGTCAGCCAAATGACCAATAGATTATATACCCAGGCTTTCACATTCCTGCAGATTGTTTGTGACATTTCCCCACCTGACACAGCCCACCCCGTCAGAACAGTGCAAGATATTTTTTAATTCATTGCAGACCTCTGGTTCCAGGGTGATTTACAGGATTTCACTCCAGATCACACTTATTTGTTTACCTTCATAATGCTTCTGATTCTCCCAGATCCCTAACAATGGTCCCCCGCTACTAATCCTCTTCCTTCTCACCCCTACTCACCCTCCTCACCAGCACAGTCTGGCACAATAACTCTAATCCAGACTGTCGTGGGCTATCAAATTCATCAATCCTCCAATATGACACAGTGGATATGTCACAAGCAACCTTCCCCTGGTAACACTCCCCTATTATGGGGAATTACCACAAACTTGTCTGACATACTATGAAGCAGCCCTA
>NW_006290769.1:316002-319450 GCF_000327345.1 Myotis davidii
AAACCCCGCTTTACTCTTTAATATTAACCAGAAGGCTCACCCCTTGTACTATCTTCACGTTCCCCAGGCCACCTTAGCCACAAACCTAATGTTTCCCCACTTTAACCCCAGAGATAGACACCATTGCTCTCCAGACCATCTATTTATACCAGCTACCGGTTCATTTGTACCTTTACATACCATGGCCTTCTAACACAACCTTCAACTATACTGTTGGTACTCAAGTCAGTATTACATCTAACCTTTATCTCAACCTGACAGCAGCAACTTGCAATCTTACAATTCCAGTTTCAGGCAACAGGTACAGTGAGAGTCAGTATGACTTAGCCTTGTCACAATGGGGAAAGTTCCAGGGCAACCGCTTCATAGAGATTAACCACTACTCCCGGATGCTCCTTTAACACAACCATCCACATTTCTTGGTTTAACCACTCCAGCCTAACTTTAGGTCTAAGGTCAGACTCTCAGGGCCCAAACAACACTGGAATCCTCTGCCTACCAACAGGAATCATGTTCCTAGGGGCCCATGACACTACAAAGGCACAGATAGGAACAGCTGTCCCGTGCTTAGATCCAATCTGGCAGCGGGGCCTCTGAGCCATTGGCTCTGTCACCCCAGAGGCAGGCACTCTAATCATTCAGGCCTCATAATGCCTCTTGGACCACATCCCTCAGTCTCAAGCGAAACAAGAGGGACTTTGGTATCAGTGCTGTTGTTATAGGAGAGGTTGCAGCAGCCATGGCCATGGGACTAGCTGGGGGAATAGTATACAATGCTGTCACTCTGAAAAACATGACAGCGGCCATGACAACCATCGCAGAAGACACAGGGGGAAATTTCAAACTGCTCTCTAAATCTTTAGATTCCCTAGCTTGCATGGTTATAAACAACTGACTAGCCCTAGACTATCTTTTAGCCAAAGAGGAGGAGTATGTTTAGTTGCTAACACCTCCTGTTGTTTTTATTTAACTCGTATAGGTCAAATAGAGGAAAGAACACAACACATTCTGCAGAATGCTCAATGGCTCAAGGAGAGCAGTTGGGATAGTATAGAGCAGTCCATATGGTCCAGCCTACAAGCAGCTCTGCCCAAATTAACCTATCTTTTACTCCCTTACAGGCCCCCTAATACTATTTCTCCTCCTCCTCCTCTTCAGGCCCTGCAGTTTCAGAATAGTTACCAAATTTATACAAACAAGATTATAAGTCCTAGTTAACCAGACAGTAGGATAGTTCATTCTTACCCAGGTAAAGGGACCCTACAGGCCTATCCTAGGAAATAATCTGAATTTACTACTTAGGTGTCCACTATATCCCCTCTCATGCAGGAAGTAGTACAAGAGAAATGGCGACCTCATCACCCTTCTTTTCCTTTATATATATACCCTTTAAGACGGGAGTGAAAGGGTTAAGGGTTAAAGAGAATAAAACGGGGCAGAGAAAAACTTACCGTGCTTAGCAGATATCTTGCAGCCTTGAACACCACATAGCTCAGATAACCAGAAGACACTGGTGGTGAGAGAAACAAAGGACTGGACCCTTACGTCAGCCGAACTGCTTGCAGCCAGCAATAGCTGATAAAAATCTTCCCCATCCCTGCACTCTCCACTGACTTTTTGTTGGACTCAGCCCATCTGCACCCAGGTGCCTGCAATAAAAACTTTTTAAATACTTTACAGCCTCATGTCACAGGCGCGCAACCCCAGCCCACTCCAAACCTTTCAAGGACTTTAAATAGAAACTTCTCCAAAGTGGACATAAAGATGGCCAAGGGGCGCATGAAAAAATGCTCAAAGTCACTGATCATCTGAGTGATGCAAATTAAAATGATAATAAAGTATGACCTCACACCTGTCAGAATGGCTACCATCAACAAATGACAAGTGCTGGTGAGGATGTGGAGAAAAGAGAACTCTAGTACAGGGATTACAGACTAGTGCAGCCATTATGGAAAACAGTATAGAGTTTCCTCAAAAAATTAAATATGGAAGTTCCCTTTGACCCAGTGATCCCATTTCTAGGAATATATCCTAAAAAACCTGAAGTACCAATCAGAAAGAATGTATGCACCCCTATGTTCATAGCAGCACAATATACAGTAGCTAAGATCTGAAAACAGCCCAAGTGCCCATCAGTAGATGAGTGGATAAGAAAAGCTGTGGTACATGTATACCATGGGATACTGTGCAGCAGTAAAAATGAAGAATCTCTTACCCTTTGAGACAGTATGGATGGACCTAGAGATTATTATGTTAAGTGAAATAAGCCAGTCAGAGAAAGACAAGTATCACATGATTGCACTCATATGTGGAATCTAAGTAACAAAATAAACTGGTAAACGGAGTGGATCCAGAGACATGGAAGCATGGAACAGAGTGCAGCATCTCAGAGGGAAGGCAGGGGATGGTGGGTGGGTGGGAGGTAATCAACTAAAGACCTTGTATGCATATATAGTATGCATAACCACGGACACAGACAATAGGATGCTGAAGGCCTGGGACAAGGGGCTGGGGTGGGCTAGAGGGGGTCAATGGAGGAAAAAGAGGGATATATGTAATACTTTCAACAATAAAGAATTATTAAAAAATAATGCTGGGGTAGCAATACTTATACCAGACAAAGTAGATTTTAAAACAAAGCCTATAACAAGAAACAAAAAAGGATCCAGCAATTCCACTTCTGGGTATTTATCCAAAGAAATCCAAAATATATATCATAAAGATATATCAGGTATATATACATTTGTATGTTTATCTTATCATTATTTACAATAGATAAGATATGGAAGCAACCTAAGTGTCCATCAATAGATGAATGGGTTAAGAAGTGCTGTATACATACAATGGAATATGATTCAGCCATGAAAAAGAAGGAAATTTTACCCTCTGCAGCAGCATGGATGGACCTAGTCCCAGGGGGTATTCTTTACATTCCTCATGCGAGTGAAATCATCTCGTATTTGTCTTTTTCTGACGGACTTATTTGACTTAGCATAATACTCTCTAGTTCCATCCATGCTATTGCAAATTGTCAGATTTTGTGCTTTTTATGGACAAGTAATATTCCATTGTGTATTTGTACCACATCTTTTTAATCCATTTATCTATCAATGGGCACTTGGGTTGCTATTCTATCTTGGCTATTGTAAATAATGCTGCAGCAAACATAGTGGTGATTGTATTATTTCAAATTAGTATTTTGGCTTTCTTTGGATATAGACCTAGAAGTGGAATCACTTTGTCATAAGGGGGTTTCATTTTTAAATTTTTTAACAAAATAAATCTATTACCAGATTGTAGGTACAAAATAATCAGCCATTTACATGCAATAGTTCAAGAAAAAAGATTTTAAATACAATTATATTACCTAAACTGTATTAACATAGTATAATATCACAATATTTGTAGGAAATATTAAAAATCTGAAAATAACAGGATTAGTGCCATT
>NW_006290769.1:319542-324053 GCF_000327345.1 Myotis davidii
TCTTTTTCAATCCTTTCCTCTGCTGATGGGCACTTAGGCTGTTTCCAAATCTTAGCTCTTATAAATTGTGCTGTTGTGAACATAGGGATGAGTGTATCCTTTCTGATCGGTGTTTCTGGCTTCTTGGTATATATTCCTAGAAGTGGGATCACTGGGTCAAACGGAAGTTCCATTTTTAATTTTTTGAGGAACCTCCATAATGCTTTCCACAGTGGTTGCTCCAGTCTGCATTCCCATCAAAAGTGCATGAAGGTTCCCTTTTCCCCACATCCGCACCAACACTTGTTTATTGATTTATTGATGGTAGCCATTCTGATTGGTGTGAAGTGACATCTCATTGTTGGTTTGTTTTTGTTTTTTTGTTATTGTTTTAATTTGTATTTCCCTGATGATTAGTGATGTTGAGCATCTTTTCATATGCCTGTTAGCCATCTGTATGTCCTCTTTGGAGAAACGTCTATGCAAAACAGAAACAGACTCATAGATAAAAAGAACAGACTGATGGTTGCCAGAGGGGAGGAAGATTGGGTGAAAAAGGTGAAGGGATAGAGAAGTACAGGTAGGTATTATAGTCAATAATATTGTAATGCCTATATACGGTATTAGAATTATTGGGGTGATCACTTCATAAGTTATGTAAATGTCTAATGATGGAGTTGTACACCTGAAATTAATCTAATATTGTGTATGAACTGTAATTTAAAAATAATAAATATTGATAAAAGAACATATATGCATAACCCATAGACACATACAACAGTGTGGTGATGGCCAGAGGGAAAGGGGAGAAATTGGGAACATAGTGCCAGATCCAGGCAGGAGCAGCTCAGGAATGAACCGTGGGCTCCATAGACAACTTAATGGGGTCACTTCCCTGAACAACTCTCTTAGCAATTTCCCTGTTACTTTTGTTTCCTGGGGCTTCTCGTTTTAGTCTTCCAATCAGAAAACTGAGACTTTACTTACCCAGCTCTGCTGTGCACGCCTACATTTGGGGCTGAGCATTGAGAGAACAGAATTGGAACAAATGCAACACCAACGGTTTTGTCCCTCAGGTCTATAACTCCATCAATTGGAGAAAATTCCCTCCTTCAGACTTTTGGTTCCTGGGGCCCAACTAAATGGAAATTCTCACCAGGTTCTTTTTGCAGGATGTTTTCTTGTATAGAAAGCCACTTTGTCCTTCTGGAAAGCTCTTTCAGTGTCTTTCAAACCCCAGTTTATCCATCATCACCTTTGAGAAGTCTTCTAGAGTCCCTAGAATGAACCATTCTCTCTTCTGAGGAATCTTTCTATCCTACTAATTTTTCTTTTCTTTCTTAATCTTTATTGTCGAGAGTATTACAGATGTCCTGCCTTTTTCCTCCTACCCCGCCCTTTCCACCATATTCCTAATGGTTCTTATCACACTATATCTGATGTGTTCTTTATGGCCCCTGATAAACTCTCAGCTTTACAAGGACTGAAATTTTATCGCTTTTTATTATCTTCCAGCACAGGGGTTGACAAAAGTTGACATTCAATAAATGTTTCTTTAATTTCTTACATTCTCTCTACTTCTAATTTACATCCTTTTATTTGGTACAAGTGGCCTTATGCACGAAATTCATGCACATTAAAAAAGAATTAATTAGAGGAAATATTTTAATATTGCGGGTATCCAGCTCCCTCCTCCCTCCTGTCAGAGTCTGGGCCAGTGTCTGCGGAGACTCAGCATCAAGTCCTGCTGGTGCCGTGAGACCCAGAGTCAAGTCCCTGCCCACCCATGAACCCCTTGCCACGCACGCAGCCCCATCCACCCATGCACGCCTTGAAATTGCATGAGATCCAGACCCACCGGCATCTGCCGGGACGCAGCGTCAAGTCCCTGTTCACCTGCCTGTGCCTTGCCATGCACGCAGCCTCCTGGTGAACGGTCGTTATGGCCTGAGGGCATCATGACCACAGACTTTTTATATGTATAGATAGGAAACTCATTAAACTTGTTAGAATTGTGTACATAGTTCTAAAGGGAAATATCCATGTAAAATGTCAAAATAGAGAATAATGTTCAAGAACAGTACTATTCCTGATTAAATGTGTGGTTTTATTATTTGGGGGTTTATTAATTGGAATGTAGTGTGAATAATTTTCATAATGCTGATACCTTTGCTCCAATATAGTTCATCTTATGCTAATGTTACATAGCAAAAGCTTATCTTTTTAATAAGCTGTTCCTTTCATCATGCATGCCTCCACATTCTTGAGATAGATCCCTATTGTGGACAGTGAATATGACTTACACTTCTGGGACTTGCGAGTGCCTGCTAGACACAATGTTAGATTGAAAACCCCACTTGCTTTTGCAGTGCAGATTAGTTACAGTCATTAATGAGAGAGTCTCCTACTTAATCTTGTGGCATCAAAAATTCTAATATGATAGCAAGATGAGAAAGTAAAGAAGGAAATCCTGAAGTTTTTGAAATGAGGAGAAACTACTTTTTCTCATTCTAAAATATTGGGATTGCCAGTAGAGAAGTTGATCTCAGGTGAGGCAGGTCAGCACACGTTAACTTGCTCACTTGTGCTGACCAGTGTTCCCTGGGAATTATATAAAGTGAGGAAGGAGGGGTGTGTGTCTGAGGTGCTGAACTTATGATCCACCAAGTAAGGTTTTAAAGTTCAGGTGATCATAGCAGTTTTTGGAGCACACCTGGAACTATCCTTTTTTTTCAACTCTAAGTTAGAATTTGTGATTATTTAGGTAGAAGCTGCTTTGAGCTGACATTGAGTCATAGGTGGAGTAAAATAAAATTTGCCAAAACAACAAAAGTTGTAAACAACGATATAGGACACATGTTTAACTCATAGAACACATTAAAAAAAAACAGCTAGTATTTCCCATTACAGTAACATAACATTTATGTTGGCAAACTGAAAAATACTACCTAAATAGAGTCCTCTTTCTCCCTATTCCTCAAAAAACTCCAAACAGAGAGGAGAAACCAAGATGGCAGCATAGGTAAACACCTGAAATTGCTGCCTCACACAACCACTTCAATACTACAACTAAGAGACAAAACAGACATCATCCAGGACCACAAGAAGGCTGGCTGAGTGGAAATTCTACAACTAGAAGGAAAGAGATAAGCACACTGAAACTCAGAGGAGGTGCGGAAATAAAGTGCAGAGGTACAGAGGCGTGGGCAGAAAGAGCTGGCAACGGAGGACGCTGGTGTCTTTTTCAATTGGGAGGGAGTCTCAAGCTCCCAATGTCCCTGAACTCCAGTTCCAGGCGAGTCTCTGGCGACCCAGACTCATACGGGGAGAAACTGGACTGTCTGGCATCGGGTGGAACTCGAGGGCGGCTTTCTCTCAGAGGTGCTTGCAGCGATTACCGCAGGACACAGACCCAGGGGGCCTCTTAGGGTAGGACTTAGGAGCACCCATAGCTGTTTGATCCACCCTGTTGATTCCCTGAGACCCTGCCCCACCCAAGCTATGAGCAGAGTTTTTGCATATGAATGGCCTGGCCCTTTGCAATCTAAAATTACCTAACAAACTGCAGCTGGGTCAGAGAGACAAACTACATCCAAAAGAAGGCTCAAGGCCCCACAGCAGCTTGCATTGCTTCACAGCTGGGCCTCATCAGGGCACCTCCAAACCCCAAACAAAGGAGAGGAATCTGCAGATCTCTCTGTAGCTCCTGCTGGGTAGCCTCAGGCCCAGACTAAATTAGCACCTCCTTAGAGATCCAAGAGCCAGTGTACCCAGTAGTCAGAGTGGGACCATCCAGATTACAACTCCTCAGATCCATAAGGGACACACTCAGGGGGCAGAACTCAGTGAGCACCAAAGCCACACTGAAGCAAGTCTTGCCCCAGAAGGGTGTCTTCAGCACAGAAGTTCTCCCACTGCAGACACAGCTGATTCTCACAGCCAATTGGCCTGGAGGTCAATTCCTCCCAGTGATACCCACAACAATCAAGGTTTAACTACAACAAGACTGTGCACACAGCCCAAAAAGGGGGGCATCAAGAGTGTCCACCTCAGGTAATTGGGGAGGCTGAGCCATGGGGCACTAAGGAAACCTAGCCCACAAAGCCACTCTGTCAACACAGGGAAGCACAAAATGCAGAGACAAAGAAACAGATTACAAATGACAGAAATGGAGGAAAGCAAACTACTGGATATAGAGTCCAAACCACACTTTTAAGGTTTTTCAAGAATTCTCTAGAAACCACCGATAAACTTAGTGAGACCCTCAAGAAATCTAGTGAGACCCTTGAGGTTATGAAAAGGACCAACTAGAAATTAAGCATACACTGAATGAAATAAAGAATAATATCAGAGATCCAACAGCAGACAAGAGGATCCCAAGAATCAGGTCAAAGATTTGAAATATGAATAAGCAAAAAACACCCAACCGGAAAAGCAAAAAAAAAAAGAATCCAAAAATATGAAGATAGTGTAAGGAACCTCTGGGACACCTTCAAGCGTACCAACATCAGAATTATAGGGGTGCCAGAAGA
>NW_006290769.1:324334-329747 GCF_000327345.1 Myotis davidii
TCGGGGGGAAAGGAGTGTGGGGTGTGGGAAGAGACTGGACAAAAATCGTACACCTATGGATGAGGACAGTGTGGGGCGGGGGTGAGGGCAGAGGGTGGGGTGGGAACTGGTTTGAGGGGAGCTATGGGAGGGGGAAGAGGAAGAACTGTAATAATCTGAAAAATAAAGATTTATTAAAAACAAAACAAAACCTCCAAACAAAAAAATCTAAGAACCATTTTCATATATTTCTGCCATATTTTAAAAAAGCTTTTTTGTTGCCCTAGCCGGTTTGGCTCAGTGGACAGAGCATCAGCCTGTGGACTGAAGGGTTTCGGATTTGATTCTGGTCAAGATCACATGCCTGGGTTGTGGTCTCAGTCCCCAGTGGGGGGCCTGCAACAAGCAACCGATCAACGATTCTCTCTCATCATTGATGTTTCTTTCTTTTTTAAAAAATATATTTTATTGATTTTTACAGAGAGGAAGGAAGAGGGATAGAAAGTTAGAAACATTAATGAGAGAGAAACATTGATCAACTGCCTCCTGCACACTGTTTCTCTCTCTCTCCCCCTCTCCCTTCCCTGATGTCAATATAATGCATTAAAAAAAAAAAAAAGAGGCTAAAACAGAACTGTGAAAAGGGAATGGTGTTTAAAAAAAGCTTTTTTGCAAATATTTATGATGATCCTGTATAAAATGTTGGGTCCTGCTTTTAATATTCATTATAAGTACTTGGAAGGGATGACATTTGTTTTTAGGCAGAAAATCCTGGTCTTTGTGCTGGTTCTTAGCTTTACAAATTCTAACACTTTGTAGAATACTTAAAACGGGTAAAAGTGTAATGTACATTGCCCAGACATTGTCTGTCACTCAGTAATCAATGGACTCCCATTGGGCGATGGGCATTGTGAGAGGCATGGAAGATACAAAGATAGAAACAACCCAGTTCTTGCCCAGCTGGCGTGGCTCAGTGGTTGAGCATTGACCTGTGTACCACGAGGTTGCGGTTCAATTTCCAGTCAGGACACATGCCAGGGTTGTGGGCTTGATCCCCAGTGTGGGGCATGCAGGAGGCAGCTGATCAATGATTCTCTCTCATCATCGATGTTTCTCTCTCTCTCTCTCTCTCTCTCTCTCTCTCTCTCTCTCTCTCTCTCTCTCTCTCTCTCTCTCTCTCTCTCTCTCTCTCTCTCTCTCTCTCTCTCTCTCTCTCTCTCTCTCTCTCTCTCTCTCTCTCCATCTCTCTTCCTCTCTGAAAAAAAAATGTATTAAAAAACCACCACCACCACAACAAAAACCCAGTTCTTCTCTCCAGGAGCTGGCCTTTTGGTGGGAGCAGAAACCAAGACATGCAGTGTACTTTAGAACTGAAATAGAGGTGCTAGCAGAGAGCTAGGAAAGTGAAGAAGAATGACTCCTTTTACTTGAAGAAGTCAGGCAAGGCTTAAAAACTGGGATGAGATTTGAGCTGAGTCTCAAAAGTGAGGAGAGTACATTTATTACAGGAGGGCTGGTCGAGATCTGAGACAGTTCTGTGTAGCATGCACATTGGCCATTGGGAGACAAAGACTTATCAGGTTGGAACCTGTCTATGAAAGTCCTTGATACCATAGGAAAGAGTTGGGGTTTTATTCTATTGTTTCAGTAAGCCCAGCCATGATGAACAAACAAGGGAGAGTTGATTGATGGTTGCTTGAAGTCAGAGAAGAGTTGAGATAAATAGCATGAAGGCAGGCAGGGCTGCAAGTCAGAAGAAAGGTTTCTAGGACCTTTCTACAGGTGAAGTGATAAAATTTGTAATACTCAGATGTGGGGACAGGTGGAAGTCGTGGGGAGGGAAGAGTAGGAGTCAACTAGATATTAGGTTGGAAGCCTCAATAGATGGTGATGCCACTATGGGAAACAGAGAAAACAGGAAATGGAAGAGGGTGTGTGCAGGCCATCTCCTAGCCTCCTCCCATGCCTGGGTAACTTCTATTCTCCTTTGGAGATCCAGCTCTCCTAGAAAGCCTTTCTGCCCCCTCTGCTGGGGTTGCTGCTGTTGTGATTTTGAAAACCCCTATACTCACTCCATCACAATACTTTCCATATTTCGTAATTACTCATCCCTCCTACCTGGGCAGGAGGAAATCAAAGCTCTGCACCTGCCCAGGGGAGGAAGCGGATTGTGAGACTCAAACCGGAGTACCCCCGTTCTCTACTTAAGGGGATGAAGCCTGGCAGTGAGCACCATTTCCCCAGCACATCACAGAGTGCCTCAGGCTTTCTGGGTGATGTATTAAGATATGTTATCAGCCACCCCTAGTGCTGCTTGTGTGCTCGTTTGGTGGGAACCTAGTACCTCTTTGTGAAGTGGCAGCGAGACTGGTGCTCACCATAGCTGAAGAAAAACCCTAAGAAGGAGTCCAGACTGAAAACAACCATCATATTCATTTGAAGGTGATGGGGCAAGGTGGTTCTGTGGTGCAATGTAAAATTAAGAGGCATATCTCTTAGTAAACTAATGTGGTGAACAGGGTTTGTCAATGAGGCAGATCAGCTTCCAATTTAATGAGCAGCCTGTCAATGAAGCAGACACACTGCAAAGTTGGACATGGAGGATGAAGATACAATGGATGTATTCCAGTAGCAGAGAGGAGGGGCCTACTAAACAGTGCTTTACTCCAGAACTTGGTTTCTTCAGACCAAGACATATTCTTAAGTAGAAAACTGCCATTTAGTTCCCCCACCTCCTGCACCCTTTCACAATCTGGGACCCCTCAGGGGATGTCAGACTGCTGGTTTAGGCCCGATCCCCATAGGCCATGCTGAGGGACCCCACTGGTACACAAATCTGTGCACCAGGCCTCTAGTATGCATATAAAATCTTTGGTTAATCTCTTCACACACACACCGCCCTCCCCCCTTCCCCCTTTCCTCTGAGATTCACCAGTCTATTCCATGTTTCCATGCCTGTGCATTGAGCGTCTGCCCTCTAGTGGTCAGTGAGCATCATAGCTACTGGCTGAACAGTTGGACACTTAGCATATTAGCCTTTTATATATATAGCTATATAGAGAGGGAGAAACATAAATGTGAAAGAGAAACGTAGACTTGCTGCCTCCTGTACCTGCCCTGGCTGGAGATTGAACCCACAACCTGGGCTGGGCACCTGCCCTGACCAGGAATTGAACCTGTGACTTATTGGTGCATAGGATAGCACTCCAACCAACCAAGAGCCACATCGGCCAGGACCCGATGGTATGTTTTTTAAATAACATTTTTTTATTAATTTCAGAGTGGAATGGAGAGGGATAGAAACATCAATGATGAGACCATTGATTGGCTGCCTCCTGCACACCCCATGCTGGGGATGGAGCCCGCAACTCAGACATATGCCCTGACTGGGAATTGAGCTATGACCTCCTGGTTCATAGGTCGACTCTCAACCACTGAGCCATGCTGGCCTGGCCCAATGGTATGCTTTGATGAGCATAAAATGGAGGTAGGATGGGAAAAAATAGTGGTTCTGTGAAAATACGCCCTTTTCCCATTAGTGGCATGCTTATTCAGCCCTCATCTCTATATTCCAGTAAGTTACTTCGTTCTTACTGTTTAACATAAACATCCTTACATACCTTATTTGATTGGAGAATTTTAATGATTTTCACTTATCATTGTAAGACCAAGGACAATTTTATAACTTTTTTGTATGTAGCTGTTACATGTAGGGCAATTTATCTTTAAGTAGAAACAAATTACTAAAAAAATAAGTAAATAAAAATCAAAATCCTAGTTTTCCCTTAAAGTCAAGTGTCTCGTTGTTAAATAAACTTAAGTTAAAAAAACCTGAAAACTATCAGAATTTATGGTGAATAGTGAGAAGACTCCACCACCATTCTATATGCTTCTAAGACCTGGCTTATACATAACAACCAGATCATTTTCTTTTATTCTTATTTATGAATGTTTCTACTATATATTCAAGAATACTTGAATTTTCTTATACATGCAAACACATAAACACACATGCCAAGAGAAACAGGACCTACTTATCATCAACTATACAAATCCTCTAATATGAGAGTGGGAGGAGTTCTGAGTAACTCATAGTGGTAAGGATTAAAAAAAAAAAAAGACAGTGTCTGTGCTTGCTTTGGCAGCACCTATACTAAAATTGGAACAATACAGAGAAGATTAGCATGGCCCTTGTGCAAGGATGATGCACAAATTCATGAAGTGTTCCATATTAAAAAAAAAAAAGGCAGTGTTTGTGGAAACTGCTTTGTGAATTTTATATAGAGAATGTTTAATTAGATATTTTCACATGGATTTAGATAGTAAAAATGCCTTTTAAAAAATGTGGAACTCTTTTTTAAAAATTGAGATAAAATTGATATATGACATTAATTTTAAATGTACATGATTCAATATTTATATATATTGTGAAATGGTCACTACAATAAGTCTAGTTAAACTCCATCACCACATAATTATAAAACTTTTCTTATGATGATAACTTTTAAGATTTACTCTTTTAGCAACTTTTAAATATACAATACAGTATTATTAACTACTAGTGGCCTGGTGCACGAAATTAGCATGGCCCAGTGCAGGGTGGGGGGAGGGGCAGGAAGGGGTTGTGTCCCTCAGCCCAGCCTGCACCCTCTCCAATCTGAGACCCCTTGAGGGATGTCTGACTGCCGGTATAGGCCCCATCCCGCAGGGCCTAAACTACCAGTTGGACATCCCTCTCACAATCTGGGACCCCTGGCTCCTAACTGCTTGCCTGCCTGATTGCCCCTGCTTCTGCCTGCCAGCCTGATCACCCCTAACTGCTCCCCTGCTGGCTTGATCACCCCTAACCACCTCTGCCTTGACCCTGCAACCGGGACCCAGGATTCCCTCCTCCATCCAGCCGCAGGCACCAAGGACCGGGGCTTCTCTTCCTCTGGCCGGCCACAGGCACCTGGGATCCGGGCCGGCTTTGCCTAGGCCAGCTGCAACTGCAGGGGACGGTGGGCAGGTGGCTTTGCCTGGGCCGCAGCCGCAGGCACTGGCACCTGGGACTGTGGGGCAGGCAGCTTCTCTGTCTCCCAGGCTGCAGCCAGCTACTGGCGCTGGTGCCAGGGCCCGGCTGTTAGGAAGGATGTGCAGATGGTCATCTGGAAGACGTTGGTCTAATTAGCATATTACCCTTTTATTAGTATAGATCATAGTGTGTTTTTTCTCACCATTAACCATAGTAACTGTTGCTTATGTATTAAAGTGCTATTCCTGCTAAGTCTAGGAGCAGCCTCAGAATCCTTCTCAGCATTCATCTTAAGTCTGATGCTTAGTTGATCAGAATTAATGCCTGAGGTGAAGCCTCTTATTGCAGATGTATCCCAGAATGTATGGCATCCTCTCTGCTTTATGATCCAGCTAATAATACATTGCCTAAATATTTTTG
>NW_006290769.1:330089-341374 GCF_000327345.1 Myotis davidii
TCAGGGTTTTGTTTTCTTTAGAGCCAGTTGTTAAACATTTACCAGCACAACACTGACCACATTGGTGGCAGTGGTCTTGTCAGAATGTGTTATATTATGCAGATGAAAATCTACTAAACAGACTTGATATGATATTTTCAAAGATGAAAGAATTGTTCCTGTCAACTATTTTAGTTGATTCATATCTCCACTGATTGTCATCATTGCAATTTTCAGTCCCCACATGG
The DNA here is from genome assembly GCF_000327345.1 of Myotis davidii. Lineage (NCBI taxonomy): Eukaryota > Metazoa > Chordata > Mammalia > Chiroptera > Vespertilionidae > Myotis > Myotis davidii. The sequence goes on from NW_006290769.1 coordinate 330,317, forward strand.
ATTGCTGGATACAATATGTCTTGCTCTGTCCCTGTCCCCTCCTTTTCTAGTCTTTGTTACCTTAAGGACTCTAGTTTTCCATTTATATGTTTAAGTACCAACCTTACCTGCTTAAAAATGTAAGCTTTTATGATTGCTCTCTTTGTTCCCTATCATTCAGATGAAAGTGGAGTTGGGTCGGGGCAGCAGAGAGAAATTCAGAAGGGGAATATTGGAGTAATGACTGCAGTGGGAGAAGAGGGAACTTATCTCCTGAGCTGCAGGCGGTGACGCCTGGGACCATAGGGTGGGCAGCTTCTCCGGCTGGCTGTGGCCTGGGACCTCGGGGCGGGTGGCTTCTCTGTCTCCTGGGCTGCAGCCAGCCACAGGCGCTGGCGCCGTTGCTTCGCCTTACTGGCTTTGTCAGGGAGGACGTCCGGATGGCGTCTGGTCTAATTAGCATATTACTCTTTTTATAGATAGTCACTGTGCTGTGCATCACATCCCTCTAATTTAATTATTTTATAACTGGATGTTAGTGCCTTTTGACCCTCTTCATTAATTTTGTCCACACCCTACCCCCATCTCTGGCAGTCACCGTTTCTTCTCTATAAGCTTGTTTTTGTTTTATTTTTAGATTTCACATGTAAGTGAAATCATATAGTAATTTTCTTTGTCTGACTTATATCACTTAGCAGCATAAAAATCTTCAAACCCCATCCATGTTGTTGTAAACAGCAAGATTTCCTTATTTTGTGGCTGAGCAATAGTCCAGTATATACGCGTGCATACACACATACACACACTTTCTTTATCCATTCCAAAAGAGCTTTTTTAAAATTTTTTTTTTATATTTTATTGATTTTTTTACAGAGAGGGAGAGGGATAGAGAGTTAGAAACATCAATCAGTTGCCTCCTGCACACTCCCCACTGGGTATGTGCCCGCAACCAAGGTACAGGAATCGAACCTGGGACCCTTGAGTCTGCAGGCCGATGCTCTATCCACTGAGCCAAACTGGTCAGGGCCAAAAGAGCTTTCTTAAACATTAGCCTTATCTTCTCATAGTTCTGTCTCAAAACCATTCAAATCAATGCACAACACGTTATTGTTAATAATTATGAACCTTTATTAGGTACCAAGAGTATATTGCAAAGGTTGCTATATAAAAACAGAATTAGCAATATAGTGTCCCTGCCATTGAGCTTACAATCTAAAATGAAATACAGTAAGAATTCTGTAAGCCTACCTTGAAATTTCCTGAACTTAGAAATGGCTATTTTGGAAATAGGTGAGGAAAAATGACCTATGATTTCAGGTGCAGTGTTAATAAGGCTTTGAACTTGACCCAAAGAATGTTTAATTTGTATCCAGGCATTTTCCCCAATTATATTAGGCTTGGCAAAAAAAAAAAAAAAGGCACTTAGAAATTTGGTAACAACAATGAATTTCAACTGGAAGTTAAAACTGCCTTGCTGGACTTTAAACAAAGAAATGCTTACTAGCCTGAGTTTTTCATAGCTAGAAAAAGCTTCACAAAAAATATTATGAACTACACCAAATTTGTCTTCTATTCCAATACAACTTTTCAACTTTTTCTTTCTTTTTTACCTGTAAGAGCTCCAATGATAGCCCTATAAGGAAAGAAAGTACTGTATCTAGATAAAATAATAAAATACCCTAATAAGTTGAACTTCCAGAAAATATTAATTCATGCTTTAAAAGAAGGAGTCAAAACAGCACTGGGACCTCTGGCTGCAGGACAGGCGGCCACATAGGTGTGTAAACAAAGCAGCCCAGCCCAGGGCACACGCCTTCACAGGGATTCAGAATATAAGTGAAAAGAAAAAGTATCTAGTTAATTGTTTGTTTTTTCTGCTCCGTATTCCTGGTGTAGGCATATTTTTAGAATTTAGCATCAAGACCCTACACTGCAAACCCTGTACATACTCTTCTACCTCTATCCATAGTATATATATTAATAAATACCTTCAAGGTTTTCATTGCTGGTCATAAATCAGCTGACAAGGCACACTGAAGAGATTTTGATTCTTACTGTCAAAGGCAAAGACTTTTAAACTTCTGAACACATGCAGTCTTAAACTATATATTTAATTATTTTCAATCATTTGTAATCTTTGAACTCTAGAAGAACACTAAAAATAAGTTATTGGTTATAAGTTATCTGAAACCTGAAATTGAATTTGCCCTGTAACATGCATACACAAACTTTTCAATACAAATATTTTAATGGCAGAGTGGTAGCATTGTGAGGTGATATTTTTAATGGCAAAGCAGTATTTCAGCAATTTTTGTAAAAAACAATAACTTTCCCCTTAGAAGTCCATCTTGGCACTTCTCTTTTAAATGATAACACAAGAGAAACATGTAAATAATGTTCACAACTAAATGCTTTGCATACAAGTTTATCAAGAAACAATGATCCAGAAATTTCAGAATAAAACCTTTTATGAAATAGAGTAACTCACTACTTTTGACTTAAAATTGACACTTAAACATCCCTCTTCTAATTTAAGTGCAATTTATATATCTTACTTAAAGCAAATAAAATCAAATAATTGTGAGATCTGAAATGAAAAACTTGAAATACGTATCAACATGATTCTCTTCTAATAAGATGGCAGAAATTAATTTTAATGTGTTTCCCAAAAAGGGAGAAAACAAATTTTAAAAATATAATCATAATGTGGTAAATGATTCTGAGTTTATAAATCTCAACCAATACACTTGTTTTTAGTTAGTACTATACGGAACAGCTAGAATTCCTGATTAGTGTATGTTTTTCTAAGGCAGGGCAAGTTTATGTACAAAGCATAGATATTAACTTGGTTATAAAGGCAATATTACTAAAACGTGGTTATAAAGGCAATATGACCAAATACATTCACTTTTTTTTAAGTGATACATTTCAAGCTACATAAAATTTAATTTCATGTCCTAGTCTAGGACTACATCTTTGATATTAAGCTTAGAAGCATAACTACTGTAATTACAACATAAAAAAAACTTTCATTTTCCAATACTGCAAAGTATATTGTATTTTCAAATACAGAGGATAAAATTTTTTGCACAAAATTTAAAAAGGCGAACTATTTAGCCAGCTATAACTACTGTTAATTGTATGAAGGGAGAAGTTCACAAGGAGAATAATATATAAAGCTAAGCATAATATTAAAAAACTAAGCATAATTATTGCATTTAACAACAACAAAAAGTCCAAGAGGTTCTGAATACACTTGTTTTGTGTTAGTAATGTATATATTCATTTAATAGGTACCAGTTTGATAAGCATACTAAAATTCCATAAGATTTTTCTTGGTTATTTTTCTTCCTATATCCTCCCTAAAAGCAGTTGAAATTAACTTTCTTTTTAGTACAAAGTAAAATAATGTTTATATTTTTTAATCTGAGTCATGTAAAAGGTGACTCCTTACTTCCATTTTGGGACCTAAATTAAAATTTAACATTTAACCATATGGTTTTTGCTATTAAGTATAGTCTACATTTTAGTAAATTGAAAAGGGTTATTGACAAAGGCAAATCTTTATTTCATCTGTGTTTTAAATATGATCACAAACTTTTTTCTTTTTTAATGAGACAAAGGAGATGAAGAAAATGTTCATCTAAGTCCTCTTCACTCAACTGCTTTGAGGGACAAATTTAAATAAGGATGGATCAGGTAAATAACATTGTTACTTTCTTATCTTTGCAGAAAAGAGAAAAAAAAATAAAACAAAGGAAGTTATTTCCTTCCTAAGGTCTCAGCTAGTTTCTTAAGTCTTTTCTTCAGCTCCAATGGAAATTTCTCATAGCACTTTTTACAGACTGGCTTCATATCAAACTCCACAAATTTATTCCTAAAGATAATGATAAAAAGATTAGTGAAAATATATTTAACATAAACACATAAATAATGTGAAATAATTTTATTGAAGTAAATAAAGATATTATATGATGACATGTTAGCAAAATAACTATAATTCTAATCTCAATTCCTATCATGTGGTAGATGTAAAAATTCACAATATTTGAAAATACTTTCCTATAAATTGATCCTATGCATTAACCTATGTAATATAGAATGTATACAACAGTGTAGTCAGTGCTAAGTGTTCAGGAAATGTAGTGTAAATAGGACTAGGGAAGTAAAGTCAGTCATATTTAAAATACCATGAGAACACTTTTAACATTAGGTAGCAATAAGGTTTTGTCTTTCCTGGTAAAAAAAGGTTTGCCCCCCCCCACCCCCCCAATCATCTGAAATAAATCTTACATCAGAATGGGTTATTTTGGTTGGTTGGTTAACAGAAAGGCTGACAGGGGAGATACAGTAAGGTTTCAATTCCTCTTCATGAGCACAAGTGAATCAGATTCTGTGGTTGGAGAACTCAGGTCTTCTCTTTAAAAGTAAGAGCAGTAAACTGTTGGGTGTGGCTCAATGGTTGAGCATTGACCTATGAACCAGGAGGTCATGGCTTCATTCCTGTTCAGGGCACATGCCCAGGTTGCAGGCTCGATTCCCAGTGTGGGGCATGCAGGAGGCAATTGATCAATGATTCTCTTTCATCATTTGATGATTCTATCTCTCTCTCCCTTCCTCTTTGAAATCGATAAAAATATATTTTAAAAAAGAATAGTAGCAAAAGATGAAACTGATATTTTATAGTAATTTTCACCAACGTAAATGAAGCAACGAATTGATGGAGAACCCAGGAAGAATGCAGCGTTCTACCCATCAATTTTGTATAAATGGCAGCATATGCTGTGTTTTATTTTGAGTTGGCCAGATTCCATCACGTCATCTTCCTCTCCCCATGTCACCAGGCGGACGATGGTTCCAGTCAACTGGCCTGCAACTGCCCTTGCACTTTGTTACTAGTAAGAGGCGATCAAAACGTGCCCACAGCCGGGCCGGCGGGGCTCAGGGGCTGAGCATCGACCTATGAACCAGGAGGTCATGGCTTCATTCCTGTTCAGGGCACATGCCCAGGTTGCAGGCTCGATTCCCAGTGTGGGGCATGCAGGAGGCAATTGATCAATGATTCTCTTTCATCATTTGATGATTCTATCTCTCTCTCCCTTCCTCTTTGAAATCGATAAAAATATATTTTAAAAAAGAAGCTAGAGCAGTACACATTGTTAATTTATTTAGTTCTGGAGAGGACAGTTTTCAGATGGCCTCCTATCTGCAATAGTGTGCTAACTTGTAATTATAATAGCTTATTACTGTTAAAATCAGGGTCCTTCATTGTGAATCAAGTAAATACACAACTTTATAACTTGTTCATTTTCTGTGAAATTCTATTTAAGAAGCATTTCTGGAACAAGTCTGGAAGTATACTGTCATCTATGACAAATGAGTAAATCTGCTAAAACCTTTTATTTTAAACCTCCATATGGTAATTATTTTCTAGCTGGTTTTCAGAGATCCTAATTCAAATGTTATATTTCAATTGTCAGTTTGATTTAAACTATTGAGCTAAAAAATTTCTCCCAAAGTCTTTTTAGAACAGAAGCTATTAAAACTGCCATTAAAAAAAAATATATTTTCATTGATTTCAGAGTAAGGGCGAGGGCGAGAGAGAGAGAGAGAAACATGAATGATGAGAGAGAGGCATTGATCGGCTGTCTCCTCCATGCCTCCACTGGGGTGAGCTTGCAACCGGGGCATGTGCCTTGACCTGGAAATGAACCGTTACCTCCTGGTTCATAGGTAGATGCTCAACCATTGAGCCACGCCAGCTAGGCCATTGTTTTTTTAAATTGAAGGAAATTATCACTGCTTTTGGAGATACTGCTAAGCAAACCTTACATTTTTATTTTTTTAAAGAATAGTTTATGGCCCTGACTGGTTTGGCTCAGTGGATAGAGCATCGGCCTGCAGACTGAAAGGTCCCAGGTTCGATTCCAGTCAAGGGCATGTACCTTGGTTGCGGGCACATCCCCAGAAGGGTGTGTAGGAGGCAGCTGATTGATGTTTCTCTCTCATCGATGTTTCTGACTCTCTATCTCTCTCCCTTCCTCTCTGTAAGAAATCAATAAAAATATATTAAAAAAGAAAAGAAAAGAAAAGTTTATGGATTTTCAGAAAGAGACAAAGGGAGAGAAACATCGTGTGAGAGTGCAACATCAATCAGCTGCCTCTTGCATGCCCCCCACTCTGGATGGAGCCCACAACCTGGGCATGTGCCCTGACCAGGAATCGAACTGGCAACCTTTCAGTGCATGGGACGACACTCAACCCATCGAGCCACACTGGCCAGGGCCACTCTATTGTTTTAATCTCATATTTGAATTTTAACTCCTCTTTATACAAAGAAACATCAAAACTTGAAAAAATAACGAACTTAAAACACAATGGTACCCATAAAGGAAGCATGGAATAATTATGCTAACAATTCAACAGAATTTCAAATTGAAATATTTCTCATAAGAATCAGACACAGAGTTTAGAAACATCAAGAAAATGAATTCATTAACAGTAGCATATGGACATTATATGAAAGCACACATACCAGGTGGGGCAAAAGGAGGTTTACAGCTGTGAGCAGCAAAAGAGTTTATTCTTATATTATTATTATTTACTATTGTATTATTTTCCATACGAACAATTGTAAACCTCCTTTTGTCCCACCCTGTACATACACCAAAGACAGAACATATCTTATTATGTACATTTCGTGGCATTTGCTTAGATCTGAAACACACTGAAAGAACTTAATTTATTACAGAACTTAGAACAGGAGACTTGGACTCTATCAATTAAGTTAATTTATGCAAAGAAACGCCAAACCAGGATTTTAAAAGCTACAATTATCAGACAAACGTACTTTAAAACTTTTCCAGTATCAAGAGATAGAAATTCTTTCCTTTGAATCCATTAAACAAAAAGAGACAGAAATCCATCCCATACTGTAATTTAAAAAAAGAGATGAGGAAATCTACAGATTAAGAGAAATAAGGGAAGTACAAGCTGGTATTACGTGTGAGCCTTATTAATTTAAGCTCTATAATTTTAAGAATTATATAAAAGGACCAACTCTACATAGGACAGATACTTGTATTTTACTCTAGCATTTACAATACACACCCAAAAGAAATTTAGGATGTAAAAGATAAAAACATATTCTAAAGGACTAAGCAAAGAAGAAAGATGTGAAAACGACAGAAGGGATAGAAAGTTTACAGACAGACAGGCTTTTTCTTTTTCTGCTTGTCCTTATCCTTTGCTTCTCTCTCCCGTTTGGCAAGTCGCCTCTTAAATTCTTCTGGCATTTTCTCATAACAGTGTTTGCAGACTGGTTTTAGATCAATTTCAACAAACTTATCCCTTTGAGCAGGACAAAGAAGGAATAGAAGAAAGAACAGGGAACAATTAAAGGAAGAACTTTTAGTTTCAGAAGGCCTGAGTAGAAAGAAGAAAAAATGAATCAAATAATTCTGGTTTTAAAAATTCTGTTTTAAAAAACGTTACCCTAAATTTTTCAGTGTAAGGATTCACGCTGGATCAAAATGTATACTTACTTGAGTGTTAATTTAGTGTTGCAGGTAGAACAGGCAAAACAGTTCACACACCAGGCCTTGTTAAGAGCGGAGACCACTAGAGAAAGAGGAAAGACATTTGGTGACATATTGGTATAGGAAGTGGTGGAGCTTACATTTTCAAATCTACAGCAGAATTAAGGTTATTTCCAAGACACCTGGCAGAGGTTGTCAAGAGGTTTGCTTGCAAAAGAACCACATAGCTAAAAACTTTAGTGTAATTAATTAATGTTTATTGAATCAATTTTATTAATTTATTTTTTCACATTAAAAATATACAAACTGAGTATCTGTCTTCCAAGGCTTCATCTTAGGAATGATCATTATTGCCCTTCCCTTTTTCTTTCTTTTCTTAAAAACAAAACAAAACAGAACTTTTTTTTTTCCCCCCAGAGAGGAAGAGAGAGAAACATCAATGATGAGAGAGAATCAATGATCAGCTGCCTCCTGCACGCCCCCAACTGTGGATCAAGCTCACAACCCAGGCATGTGCCCTGATTAGGAATTGAACTGTGGCCTCCTGGTTCATAGGTTGATGCTCAACTACTGAGCCATACCAGCCAGGCTCTTTTTTGCATGTGTGTTTTTTAATCCTCACCAGAGAAGTGACGGTATTTTTTTCCATTAATTTTTTTTAAAAGAGAGAGTGGAAAGGCTGAGAGAAAAAGGAGAGAAACATTGATGTGAGAGAGACATTGACTGGTAGCCTCCCACACATGCCCTGAATGGGGATGGAGATCAAACCTGCAACCCAGGTATGCACCCTAGACCGGGAATAGAACCCTAGAACTGTGGTCGGCAAACTGTAGCTCGTGAGCCACATGCGGCTCTTTGGCCCCTTGAGTGTAGCTCTTCCTAAGCCTTAGGAGTACCCTAATTAAGTTAATAATAATGTACCTACCTATATAGTTTAAGTTTAAAAAATTTGGCTCTTAAAAGAAATTTCAATTGTTGTATTGTTGATATTTGGCTCTGCTGACCTATGAGTTTGCCGACCACTGCGAGACCATCCAGTGTATAGGCCAATGGTCTAACCACTAAACCATGCCAGCCAGGGCTATTATTGCCCTTTTAAACTTGTATTTTTAAAGAATATACATAGAAATCTACTTTTTATTTCTGTATTGAAATTTCTGTATTGAAACTTTTATGTCTGTATTGAAACTACTCTGTGTCTCTTGAAAATATTTGACTGAGTTTCACTTATTAGGAGACCATTCACCAAAGGCATGAATTTAGGAAACTGCACATCAACCTTTATTTATAGTTAAATATCTTTTTCTTTCTCTTGAGTATCCTATGAGGCCTATACAGTAAATGGTATGTACCACGTCTTCACACCAAAGCTTAAGTCCTCTCACTCCTGTGGACAATGCAGAGGGTACATAACATGCATTATTACATCACTCAGACGAGCTTTTTGCGCACAATGCTTGCCTACCAGCACACTTTCCACTTTCCACTACTTTCCTAAACCTATTGCCACTGGTCCAACAAAGAAATATGGACTAGAGAAGTAATTAAAGAAAAAAGCCCAGACATTAATGTATTCACCTACAGCAGTTTCTTTCAAAGCTAAGCGCTTCCGTTGACAGTTTCTTTCATCCGGTAACCATCCCATGTAGGAGGAACTTTTATTTTCAATGGCACTAAGAAACTTTCTTGAACTAATCCTTTGCAAACCACATATTTCAGTAAGTATCCCAAGTTAGGTTCTCTGCTGAGAACCATGAAGCATGCTGAAAACAGGAATGTTTAAAATCTTGACAGTAAGTGTCTGGCAGAACTGTGCTAGCAACTGTTACCAGATACAGCTGCCTTCAGTTCTAGTCCATCAGCTGTGCCTAATTAACCAGTACAAGGGTGCTAAGTCCTAGAAATGTCTACAGGTAACTGCCAGGTTTTAGCATCTGCAAGGTTACAGTGAGTCTTCCTAACTACCATGCAGATTAAACTGTTCTTAATAAACACTGCTCTACAGCTTCCAAGTTATATGGTTCTAGGGAAAGGAAAGAGACATAGGTTTCAGGGTTGGCCATAAATGCTTTCTACACTTCCTAATGTAACAACCCTGTGGCACTAGCCTAAAGTATTATAACAAATGAGTAACAAATCCAACTCTTAGATCATTATCATCTCACCGCTATAAATTCCTTGGGAAATATGCCAAAGAAAGAGAAAAAGTAACTGATAATAATCACATTCCAAATTATAGCAATCAACCTCTTTCAATTTTCACAATTCTCAAATGTTTTTGTGTCAAAATGGTGCCATATAAAATTTCTACAGTTACTTACCATCACCTTCTATAACACGGTTGCAGTGGAAACAAACATCACCAAATAGCTGAAAAATGAAAAAATGGTAAAAATTCAACATATGTTAGAACTAAGTTTAAAACACCAAACATTTAACAAAATTTGGTTTGTTCTTTCACTTAAAAACCAATAGCTGGCTACCTAAATCCAGATTTTATCATTACTAGAGAAGATGAGTAGCAGTTCATGGACTAATTTTTACGTATGATGGAAATAATTTACTTTTCATCACTATCAAAACCAAAAAAACCTCTGGAGATGTTCCATATTTAACCGTTTGACTGCTAAGGAGCGCTATCGCGCTCTTCTTATGTTACTCCAAAAATGCGAAGAGTGCGATAGCGCTCCTGTTTTTTTTTTTTTTTTATGCCAAGACTGTGGAGAGCGTAATAATGCTGCCCCAAAACACTAGAATTTGTATAAAATGTGTTTTACATTTTTTCCCATACAGGCGCAATTAGTGCCGCAGTTTTGGCATATGTCTGAAAAAATACGTCAGCAGCCAAACTGTTAAGGAAGCTAAATGAGCATGACAACCCAAACTGGGTACAGTATTGGAGTGGAAAAAAATTTTTCTAAGTGATTTCTTTTAACTAAAATATTGACAAGCTTAAATTCATAAAAGTATATTGAGTATCCAATGAGTACAAACAATACCTGGTTATAGTGGGTTTCACAATATGCAAGGCCCTTCCTTTCATAATGGCGATGTCCAAGAAATGGTTTTTCACACTTGGCACAAACAAAATGCTGAAAAAAAAATTGCTACATGTCATTTTTGAATTGCTATATTTTACTTATTAAATGAAATAAAACTCCAAAGTTACACTATCCTCAGAGATGATACCTGCAGGCTTGAGGCAGCCATTTCATGGGTTCTCCTGTAGCCCTTTCATTTTTAATTCAGGTGTCTGACAAGTTACTCTAAGACCCAGCCTATTCAAACATCACACAATGAGAAAACAGGCGAACGTCTGAGAGTCATCTGTAAGCAAGGGCTGTTCCTGGAGATGGACTATGACACTTTTTGCCTCAAGAAGATTTATTATCATAAACAAATTGAGAGACAAAAACCACATAATCATATCAATCAATGCAGAAAAAGCATTTGACAAAATCCAACACCCTTTCTTGATAAAAACTCTCAGCAAGTGGGAATAGAGGGATCATACCTCAACATAATAAAAGCCTTATATGAT
>NW_006290769.1:342562-348852 GCF_000327345.1 Myotis davidii
AGCAGCATGGATGGAACTGGAGAGCATTATGCTAACCAAAATAAATCAGTCAGAGAAAGATAAATATCACATGATCTCACTCATGTGTGGGATATAATGAACAACATTAAGTAATGAACAAAAATAGATCCAGAGACAAGGTAACACTGAACAGAACGTCCAACTTCAGAGATAGGGCAGGCGAGGAAGGGAGGTTAGAGATCAACCAAAGGACTTGTATGGATGCATCTTGGCATAACCAATGGACGCAGACACTGGGGTGGTGGGGGTTTGTCCTGGTGGGTGCGAGTGGCGAGGGCGGGAGGTCAAAAGGGGAAAAAGAAGGCTATATAGAATGACAACAATAAAATGGCATTCAAATATCTAAATATAAATAAAACTTTTTAAAAAGACATTATTATTACATATTTTTTATAGAGAGGATGGGAGAGGCAAGAGAAACAATGTGAGAGCAAAACATTGATGGGCTGCTTCCTGCACACCCGGCCCCCCGCACTGGGGATTGAGCCTGCAACCAGGCATGTGCCCTGACCAGGAATCAAATCTGCAATCTTCCAGGGTACTGGACGGCGCCCAACACCTCAAGCCACACAAGCCAGGGCTAGAAGATTTAAGAATAGAAGAGCAGATCCTATATTATTACCAAGAGCTCACAAAAGCAGTGTATATTCTATATTCCTAATTTTCTACAAAGGCAGTTGTCTTTAAAATGTTCACATTTAAATTTTTAAAATCTCCTAATCTTGCTAACACATCTGAACCAAGGAAATTAAAAAGTACCGGTTGCCCCTACATCACACATGTAGAACTTACCTCCACATGCCACTGTTTGCCCATGGCATTTACCACACGCCCTTCAATGGGCCGCCGACAAGCACCACAGATGGGGACCCCCATTTTATCATGGCATGGCAAGCAATACAGTTCTCCTTTCAGCTCCCGGGCATCAGCAGTCAGCTCCTTCCTGTCCATGAGAAAGGTAGCCAAGTGAATGATACCATCAAGAGAGAAACAAATGGAAGCAATGTGGCTAATACTTTTTAAGAGATGTTTGAAGTTATCACTACAACAATTCCTGTAACTTCTTTTCCCTCCTGACAATCAGTGTAACCTGAATTAATAAGTTTGAATAGGTTCCAGATTCCTATCAAAACATCAGTATCATACACTAATGGTAAAACGTACAAGTCAGATACATACCATCACACTGGTATTAGCTAACGTTGCTTTGTCTATTATCACATTACAGTCCATTTGTCTTCCTTAAAAAGCTAGCGAATAATAACAATACTGAGGATAGACTCAGTGACATTATCTTTCCAAAATAACCAAGGAGTTTGGAGACTAGTTCCATTAATAATTATTATTTAAACTGTGACAAGCTTTTAGGAATAGTTACAGTTTAACAGAAAATAAACAAATGAAATGACCAGAATTTTCTGTTTCCAAATGCTTAAGTATGCTATTATTTTCCATCTCCTGTGTCAATAAACATGCCAGAGATAGCCCCAATTAGCCAAATGGAATTGTTTGAATTTCATCTGTTTAAATAATTATTTAAAAGTGCTAACAAAAAGTGAAAAAATATCCCACCTGAGCAAGGATAGGCAAGAAAAGCAGAAAAGCCACAAACTGATAATCACAAAAAAGATGAGGTGGCTGTTCTTACATTGCAAAACAGTTTGCTTGACCTTGAGCCTACCTTGTCTTCCCTACTACAATTTAGCATGTACATTCATATCCATTATAGTAAAGTATCTTTTTCCTTTAAATTTTTATACTAGACAACAAATTCAGAGAATCACAGCCTAACAATATATCACGAGTTTTTGAAGGAAAAAAAACCCCACAAACCTTTAGATAGAATTTAAGACATTTTGAGATAACACCTTAATTATTACAAATGCAAAAGTTATATATGTACAAAGATAAGACTTTATAAAGCTTTTTAAATTTTTAATCCTTTATTGGAAAACAGTTTTTGGATGATTGAGGATATTTTAATATGGTCTGATTACTTCAAAGTCTGTACATGCAGGCACACGGACATTCAACACACGCAATCAAATGTGGCAAAATGTTAACTGATGAAACTAAATTAAGGCATGTAGGTATTCTTCATATTATTCTCATTACTTTTCTATAGATTAAAAATTTCCCAGATTAAAACTTGGAGAAAAACAAATTTGGTTTGCCAGAGTAACAGAAATACAGATAAATGTTATCCTTCATCTCCACTATTGAGCAGTAACAAAGAAATTGCAATACCCGCAGTTGGCACAGTTGAAGTGGTCTGGATGGTAAGGGTCGTTCTTGAATATCAGAGGCTGCTCATCAATGATGGCGTGGCATTTCTGGCAGATGTATTTTCCAAGGCCCCTGGCTTTCTCACGATTATGACAGGGGCGACACAGATGCCTAAACAGAGCCAAAATTTTTTTAGAAACTTAAATTTAAAATCTAGGGTTCTTCCCAATAATTAAAAAGAAATGTGCTGAGAAAAAAAAGAAAGAAAAAATAGAGAAAAAGAAATATGCTTCCTATATCTCTCAAAAGAAATTAAAGAAACCATTTCTTTAGAAATCACTGTTGACTTAATAGCGCAGACTACTACTTTTCATATGAAAAATGCAAATGATCTGACTGATATTTTAGAAAATTTAAAATGCTTGTCCCACCTTTTGTGAGGCCCAGGAACACAAATGGCAGTCAAACACTGCTGCTACCCAGAAACTCCAGGGCCCTCTCCTAACAGGACCAGTTTGAGTCCTTATGTCTTAAACTGGGTGTCCCAAAGCACCGCCTCACATCCCATGAGAAAATACGCATGACTTGTAGTAGTCACTTTATCCACCCACACCCGACAAGGATAAAATACTCCTACCTTCCAGCATTCTTGACAAACCCGATATCTGCCAGGACTTCCTCACAGAGGTCACAGCAGAAGCACTCAGGATGCCAGCTGTTATTCATGGCTTTGATAACTCGGCCAATGATGAATTCACCTGAGTAAAAGCGACACACAAAATATATCCATTGTGGCATTTTATTGCTAAAAGCAGTGAAGGAAAAAAACACGAAGGAAAAACACACACATTTAAACCTTTCTCCATAGAAAGGAACTTTTTATGTATGTGTATAACATAACAAGCATTATATTAGAAAAACGTTTTCTATATCATCTGAGTGCTTGTTTTTTATTCTGTAGTTCTGTATTTTCGGGCTGTCTTATTAAATCTCTGAATCTGCCTTTCCTGTCCCAAACAATTACCGAGCTCTCTTGAATGCCTTTTAGTAATTTTTGGCCATTAATGATACAGAAAACTGAAATCCACAGCACATTTTCTTTTAATCTAGGCTTAATTTCTTCTCTCATGTTCTTTATAACATTCAACTCAGTTTCTTCAATCTCTGGAGGCCTTCTGGTAGAGCTGTTAGCAACCAGTGAAGTGGCTAAGGTGCAAGCCAGCCCAGCACCTGTAACCACAGGCAATCTCTAAGCAACTATGCACCTCACCGACAATCTTCTCTGTCTCCCTCCTGGCAAACCCAAAAGCAAGTAGGGTAAAATAACATTCCATAAATGTTAATTTAACCAAAGTCTGTTAGTCCTGAAATAACTTTATACTAGATGTTCCTTAAAAATCAATTCTCTCTGGGTTTTTATACTCTTCCAGTTTGTTATATATTATTAGAGGCCCGGTGCACGAATTTTGGCAGGTGGGCGGGGAAGAGGGGTTGGAGGGGGGGTGGGATGGGGGAGAGAGTCCCTCAGCCCAGCCTGCGCCCTCTTGCAGTCTGGGTCTTTCGCAGTCCAGGACTCCTTGCTTTGACCGCCCCCCTGCAGCGGAGGCAGGAGAGGCTCCGACCACCACTGTTCTGCTCACCAGCTGTGAGCCTGGCTTCTGGCTGAGCGGTGCTCCCCCTGTGGGAGCGTACTGACCAACAGGGGGCAGCTCCTGTATTGAGTGCTTGTCCCCTGGTGGTCAGTGCGCATCATGGCGACCAGTCGTTCTGCCGTTCGGTCGATCTGCGTATTAGGGTTTTATTATATAGGACTAATAGGCAAGAGGACAGAAAAGTACCTAAATGTCATTCCTAATGAGCACCAAAACCCACTTTTATCATTGACACTTACACAACTTATCACATTAAGCACCCAGTTAATCACAGGTGACTGACAATATACTTTCTGTCCGGAAGACAAAACAGGCTGGGCACTTAATGTGTTAAGTAACTTTAAAACTTACTTTTTATTTTACATTCAGCAGTGAGACTTACCGCACTGATGGCAGCAGGGTGCAAAAAGCATCTGAAAATCATGTTCACAGTACTTCCTCCCTTCAAACTGAAATAGAAAGTATTTGTAAACATAAATATACTTGTTCTATGCAGACAAATAGGAAAGATAGTTTTGATCTAAGAGCTCTGCCCTAAGAATTTATAATTCTACTAAGATTTTTAAAAGCAGATATACTTTTGTATCTTGCATACATCTACATGTGGGCTCAGGAAAGATACAATGAACAAGTTGAGGCTAGAATTAACATAGTGCTCAAAGAATGCAGTGACCTGGCCTATAACTATACTTAATTGTTGTTGTTTTGTTTTTTTTCTCACATGCTCCATGTTTAAGAATCTGATGAAAACTACAGACCCCACTCCCCAGAAAATACACATATACATACAAGTCCTTTTCCACATTCTTTAAGGCTGTTATCTAAAATATTTTACTCTAGGCTTAAATATTTACAAAGGGTAAACATTCCAGCATATTTAAAATTTAAACATCTTAAAATGGCACCAAATGCTTATTTACATCCTTCATTTCTCTCCTTGAACTGTTTCTATTTTATTTTTATTTATTTATTTTTTTAAGTATATTTTATTGATTTTTTACAGAGAGGAAGGGAGAGGGATGGAGAGTTAGAAACATCGATCAGCTGCCTCCCGCACACCCACTGCTGAGGATGTGCCCGCAACCAAGGTACATGCCCTTGACCAGAATTGAACCTGGGACCCTTCAGTTTGCAGGCCTATGCTCTATCCACTGAGCCAAACCAGTCAGGGCTGTTTTCTATTTTCTTTCCCTCAAAGTTTTATCCTACTATATTTCTTATGCTAGTGTCTTTAACTGACCACCCTACCATACTTCACTACAATTAAATGCTTTACTTTATGAATTCATAAGACTCTAAAAGGAATATTCTTTTCTTCTGGATTAAGTTGTCATTATAATGATTATTAGTAAAACATAAGTTACAAATGTTAAATTTTAGTTTTACTACTAATTTACTTGGAAAACATACCTTAATGAGATGAGCAAGGCTACTCTTTTCCCCTCATAATTATTTCATGCTTCTGTGGATAAATATGACTTACCACTAGAAAAACCATTAATTCTAGATTAATTTTCTATTTTTGGGATTGCTTTTATCCTTTTCACATAAAAAAGTTGTAGGAATTATATAAAGTCTTCCTTTGAATCTTTAAGCACCTTGTAAGTTATGTATTAAAAAATCACATACTCTTTGATTATCAAAATTCACTTTAAATAATGTATCAGTTGTCAACTCAATTTCCTCAATTATGAAAATTATCTGCAGATTTAGCTCATTCAATTTAATGAACATCCCATATAATAAAAGAGAGACATGTAAATTGACTGTCCCTCAACTATGCTCACCAGCCAATCAGGAGTGAGTATGCAAATTAACCTGACAAAGATGGTGGGTTAATTTGCATGCACAGGCGCTGGGTGGCGAGCAGTGTGGGAGAGTTGGCAGCTTGGGGGGCACATGGCTCTCTCAGTTGCTCCTCCAAGCTGCTGGGCAGAGAGCATAGTGGGAGAGCCGGCAGAGATTGGAGCAGCTTGGGGAACTTGGCTCCCCAAGCCGCCAGAAGGAGAGCAGAGAGAGAGAGCTGGTGGCTTGGAGGACATGGCAGAGTGGGAGGCCGTGGGATGGAGACAGAGCAGGAAGGGAAAACAAAGGGCGCGGGGAGCGCCAGGAATTCTGGGAAAAGTAGTTCTGGGGGCAGCCCCAGGACCTGAAGCGGAAGCCCAGAGGGCGCGGAGCACAAGGAATCCTGGGAATTCTAGTTCTGGTGGCAGACGGATCTCCTAGACACTAAAAATCAACCAAAAAATTAGTTCATGTGACACCTCTGACATGCGTGTCATAGGTTCGCCATCACTGATCTAGTGGGTAGACTAGGGATGCCACTAAATATCCTACAATGTAAAGGACACTGTGGGATCTAATCCCCAAAGTGGCCCCCCCCCCCCCCCC
>NW_006290769.1:348909-362155 GCF_000327345.1 Myotis davidii
TTAAAGCAATGGGGTTGCTGTCTGCCAGGGAGTAACAGCTGAAAATTCAGGCACTCTCTTAACCCTTTGCGGTCCAATTTTATTTTTGGAATTCAAACAGTCTGGTCCAAATTAATTGACGGGATTGAATATTGAACTGGTTTGCAGAGTTGACCTCCACCTTGACGTTGGGCCTGCTCCTAGCACCTGGTCTGTCGAGTCAGCCTCGACGTTGGACCTGCTACTAGCGCCTGGTCTGTCGAGTCAGCCTCGACGTTGGACCGGAAAGGGTTAAAGGGCCAACACACAAAATTCCCTGTGGAGCCACCCACCTTGGGCTCTGGCAGAGGGAGGGCAGAGTGGACTGGAGCTGTGTGAGCAGAAGCCAGGATTGGGAAGTCAGGAGTTAGAGCTGAGAAGGCAGATACCCTTGCTTTCCTGTGCTGAGTCATACCCTCACACAGCAGAGGACATCTTTCCTACAAAAACATTTGCCTGCCTGAGGGGAAGACAGTTGACCCACCCTATTGGAAAATACCTTGCCCTGAGGCCACTTAAGAGACTAATAATAACAATTAGCTTCCAGGCAGAAGCAACTGCCCCACCGTGTTGGGAAAAAACTCTCAACACACCTGAGGACAATTGCCTGGGACCATTCAAGTTGAATCCTATCAGTCTACAGGCAGAGGTGGTCTCTGGAGGCTTTGAGTCATTGCCTGATCTAATTAGTCAAAAACTGTTTGACACTATCCTTCACTAAAGATTGAGAGGCGTAGATGATCTACTTAATACAAGCATGGCAAACTCCTGGCCCACAATGAATATTTTTGTGGCCCAGCCAATACAACGGTATGTAAGAAACATTATAATAAAAACTTTGTAACTTAACTTTTACAATAGTCTTTATACATAATCTATATATTTAAAAGCCTAATCGACCGTTACAACCAAGTGACCAGAATGATTGAGTGAACAGTCGCTATGATGCACACTGACCACCATGGGGCAGACGCTCAATGCAGGAGCTGCCCCTTGGTGGTCAGTGTGCTCCCACAGCCACCCTTCTGCGGCCCCTCCCCCTGGCTGGCCAACCTCCTGCAGCATCTCCCTCCAGCTGACTGGCTAACCTTCCGTGGCCCCTCCCCCCAGTCGGCCAACCTCCTATGCACCCCGCCCCCCAGGCAGCTGCCCCCTCGACCGGCTGATCAACCCCTGGGATCCTTCCCCCCAGCTGGCTGGCCCTCTGATAGGCCTCAATTGCTGGCCAGGCCGAAGGCCCTGACCTGAGCACGATTCATGCACCGGGCCTCTAGTTATGAATAATGAACTACAATGTTTGCTAATGACTGATTACTATAATTGTGTTACATTCATTTCCCTTACACGCCTTATGTGCAGGCACACCATTTCTCTCCACTAATGCTAGCAGTCAATATTTTAGCAGCTGATTGCCATGTCATTAGTCTTGGACTGATTTGTTTGGTGTGCGCAACAGGAAATATTTCACTTTCAGAGAACTAGAAAAATAGGTTTATTTGTGTTATGCTTATTAACTTGTGCAGTTATTCAGTGCCTGCTAAAAACATTAATTTTTATTAAAATGTTCTATTATTTTATGTTAACAGTACTTATTTATTTCTGTCCTTTGTATTCAGCATGTCTCTATAGAAATAAACCTACATTTCTATGAAAACTGAAACTTGTTTTCTTGTAGCCCACATAAACTTAAACTGTGTTTATTTGGCCCGCATTAGCCTTTGAGTTTGACCTAATACATAGTCACAAATCCAAACAGACAGCCAAAATGAGGAGACAAAAAAATAAGCCTCAAATGAAAGAACAAGAGAATTCTCTGGAAGAAGAGATAACTAAAGCAGAGATAAGGAATTTATCTGAAACAGAGTTCAGAGTAATGATGGTAAAGATGCTCAACAGCATGAAAAAAGATATAGTAACTATGCAAAATAACCCCCCAAAACAGTCGGAAATAAAGAATGACATAACACAAATAAAGAACACATTGGAAGGAATACACAGCAGATTAGGGGGAGCTAAGGACAGAATCAGTGAATTAGAAGACAGGGTTGAAAAAAATTACTCTATCAGAGAACCAATAAGAAAAAACAATTAAAAAACAGGAAGAGAGTTTAAGGGAGCTGTGGGACAATGTGAAACATAACAATATTAGAATAGCAGGTGTCCCAGAAGAGGCAGAAAGAAAGAAAAGGATAGAGAATGTGTTTGAAGAAATAATGGCAGAGAACTTCCCTAACCTGATAAAGGAAAAAGTCACACAAGTTTAGGAGGCACAGAGAACCCCAAGCAAGAAGAACCCAAACAGGCCCACACCCAGACACATTCTAATTAAAATGCCAAAAATTAAAGACAAAGAGAGAATCTTAAGGGCAGTAAGAGAAAAGCAAACTGTTACCTACAAAGGAGCTCAAACAAGGCTGACACCTGATTTCTCATCAGAAACTCTAGAGGCCATAAGGAAATGGCATGAATTACCCAAGGTAATGGAAAGCAAGCATCTGAAACCAAGATTACTATATCCAGCAAGGATATCATTCAAAATAAAATGGTCCAATAAAGAACTTCCCAGACAAAAAAAAGGCTAAAGGAGTACATCACCACCAAGCCAGCATTACAAGAATGTGAAAGGGATTGCTGAGAAGAAGAAACAGAGAGAGAAGCCAAGGCATACAGAATCAAAATAGCAATAAATAAGTATCTATCAATAACCCTAAATGTAAATGGATTAAATGCTTCAATCAAAAGGCATAGGGTGGCTGAATGAATACAAAAACATGACCCAACTATATGCTGTCAACAAGAGACCCACTAAGAACAAGAGACACACACAGGATGCAAGTGAAGGGATGGAAAAAATTTTTCCATGCAAATGGAAAAGAAAAAAAAACCTGGAGTAGCCCGAGCATATCCAACAAAATAGACTTCAAAATCAAGGCCTTCAAAGAGACAACTGAGGTCACTACATAATACTAAAGGCATCGATCTAACAAGAGGATATAACCTTGGTAAACATATATGCACCCAATACAGGAACACCTAAATATATAGAAAAACTTCTAGAGGACTTTAATGGAGGGATCGACAACAATACCTTCATAGTAGGGGACTTTAACACCCCACTGACTTCACTGGCTAGATCTTCCAGACAAAAACTTAACAAGGAAACAGAGAATCTAAAGGACATACTGGATCAGAGGGATTTAATTGACATTTATAGAACATTTCACCTGAAAGCAGCAGAATATATACATTCTTCTCAAGTGTACATGGATTATTCACAAAGATAGACCACATGTTAGGACACAAAACAAGTCTCTACAAGTTCAAGAAGATTGAAATCATAGCAAGCATCTTCTCAGATCACAGTGGAATGAAATTAGAAATCAATTACAGTAAAAACACCAAAAACATTCAAACACATGGAAGCTAAATAGCATGTTATTAAACAATGAATGGGTTACCAACAAGATCAAGAAAGAAATAAAAAACTTCCTGGAAACAAATGAAAATGAACACACAACCACCCGAAATCTCTGGGACACAGCTAAAGCAGTCCTGAGAGGTAAGTTCATACGACTACAGACATACCTCAAATCAAAGACTTGGTTGGTCTAGTATAATCCATATTAAATAAGTTCCTTGAAAACCAAGTCTATCTTGCTCATCATTCTAAAATATAAAATGGTGCCTGGAACATTGTAACTGATTGATATTATAAATACTATTTGAATGGATGGGCAGGTCAATTAATGAAGGAATAAATGTTACTCACAAAATCTTACGGAAGTCAGACCAATGAAGCTCCTTAGATTCCTCCAATCTGTGACAATTGCCCTGTCCTGCATGATACTTTTGAAGGGCACTGGTCAGGTGTTCTGTGGAATACACCTCTTTATGAGTTGTCTCATGATTAGACTGAAGTTATAGTTTTGGTGAAGAATACCATGTAATAATATGCTCTACTTGTATGTAATAATATGCATACACTGGGGAGTACATGATATCAATATGACTTTTTCTTACTTGGGTGATGTTAACCTTAATCACTTGGTTAAGATGGTATCTTCCAGGTTTCCCCATTGCAGAGTTACGACTTTACCTTTCTCTATCCCTGTTAGAAGTGAGTCAATAACTCTGGCACATATTTAAAAAGAAGAGAATTCAGATCTCTTTTCCTTTGAATGTCTGCTCTTCAAATCAGCACTTAAACTTATTTGAATTATTTAAATATACTAGGGTGAGAATAATTTTTAATTCAAGAAATGATACTCCAGCCCTAACTGGTTTGGCTCAGTGGATAGAGCGTCGGCCTGCGGACTGAAGGGTCCCAAGTTCAATTCCGGTCAAGGGCATGTACCTTGGTTGCGGGCACATCCCCAGTAGGGGGTGTGCAGGAGGCAGCTGATCGATGTTTTTCTCTCATAAATGTTTCTAACTCTCTAGCCCTCTCCCTTTCTCTCTGTAAAAAAATCAATAAAATATATATTAAAAAAAAGAAATGATACTCCATTATCAGAAGTGATTATATTAAAATCCCAACTTGATATATAACACGTCATTCAAAAACAGAACATTTGGTAATGCCAGTATTCCAAAAATTATCTCTTAATTATGACTCTTCCATTGTCCCTTACCCCCAAACAACCCAGATAAGAGTCAAATCATGAATCATCCTCACAAGTATTGAAAGGCAAATGTCAATATTATAAGATGTGTAGGGTACGTGACATTCATTGTACTATTCTTTCAACTTTTCTGTATATTTTAAATAAAAACACCACCACAGCCCTGGCTGGTGTGGTTCAGTTGATTCGGGCACTGTCCCTCACCGAAGGGTTGCGAATTCAATTCCTAGCCAGGGTACATTCCTAGGTAGCAGGTTTGATCCCTGGTCAGTGAGTGTAGGAGACAATTAGTTGGTGTTTCTCTCTCTCTCCTTTTACCTCTCCCTTCCCCCCTCTCTCTAGAATAAATGGAAACATGCCCTTGGGTGACTTAAGAAAAGAAAACCCCACATTGGCCTGAACCAACATATAAAGTCAGTGGTCCACATATGATACTAAAAACACATCATGGCTCAGTTCTTCCCAGAGTCTATTCATAACTAAAATCCTTTAGCTTTTTTCTTATCTGGGAAGCTCTTTATTTCCCTTTCAATTGTAAATGAAAGCCTTGCTGGGTAGAGTAATCTTGGTTGTAGGTCCTTGATTTTCATTACTTTGAGTATTTCATGCCAATTCCTTCTAGTGTTTCTATTGAGAAGTTAGCTGAGAGTCTTATGGGAGCTCCCTTGGAGGTAACGAAGTATCTTTCCCTTGCTGCTCTTAAGCTCTTTGCCTTTAACCTTTGCCATTTTAATTATGATTTGTCTTGGTGTGGGCCTTTTTGGACTCATCTTATTTTGGACTATCTGCACTTCCTGGTCTTGTGTGTCTTTTACCTTGACCAGATTAGGAAAGTTTTTAGTCATTATCTCTTTAAAGAGGTTCTCAATCCCTTGCTCTCTCTCTTCTCCTTCTAGTAAGTGGACCCAGAACCAACATACCTGGTGATGGGCTTCAGATCACAGCAGAGCACCACCCAGTTAGTCATGCAAGTAGCATAACCAAAGAGAGATCCCAGCAGGCACCAGACGAGGCTCATCACCAGATCTCTCTCTCATTAAAAAATGCAAATGTTGCCGAAACCGGTTTGGCTCAGTGGATAGAGCGTCGGCGTGCGGACTGAAAGGTCCCAGGTTCGATTCTGGTCAAGGGCATGTACCTGGGTTGCGGGCACATCCCCAGTGGGGGATGTGCAGGAGGCAGCTGATGGATGTTTCTCTCTCACTGATGTTTCTAACTCTCTATCTCTCTCCCTTCCTCTCTGTAGAAAATCAATAAAATATATTTTAAAAAAATGCAAATGTTGCTATGCTTGATGTTCTCATAAAGGTCTTTAGACTTCCCTCATTTTTTAAAACTCCTTTTTTCTTTTTGTTGCTCTGCCTGGGAGTTTTCTGTTATCTTGTCTTCTAAATTTAATCGTCTGCTTTATCTAATCTTCTATTGATTCCTTCTAGTGTACTCTTCATTTCAGATACTGTCTTTACTTCTGATTCTTTTTTATGGTTTTTATGTCTTTTTCAATGCTTATTTTCTCTGGTTACGTTCTCACTGAATTCATCCATTCTTAAGTTCCTCGAGCATCCTTATAACCATTGTTTTGAACTCTGCATCTGGTAGCTGCTACATTTCATTTAGTTCTTTTTCTGGGAACTTTTCCTGTTCTTTCATTTGGGGCATATTTCTTTGTTTCCCCATTTTGTCTGCCTTTTTTATTTGTCTTTGTGTATTAGGTGGGTCTGCTATGACTCCCAATCTTGGTATGGTGGTCTTATGCAGTTGGAATCTTGTGGGGCTCCATGGTACAATCTTCCTGATCACCTGACCTAGGTGCTCCAGGAATATTCCTTGTGTGGGTTATGTGAGCCCTCTTGCTATAGTTGAGTCTGTTTTAAAAAATATTTTTAAATATATTTTTATTGACTTCAGAGAGGGAGGGAGAGAGAGATAGAAACATCAATGATGAGAAAGTATCATTGATTGGCTGCCTCCTGCACAATGCCCACTGGGATCAAGCTCACAACCCAGGCATGTGCTCTGATCGGGAATCAAACCATGACCTCCTGGTTCATAGTTCAAGGGTCAAGCAGACCGGCTGGGGTGTGTAGTCGAGTCTTGATTGCTGTTGGCCCATCCTTGATTTGGGTTAACTCTCAAGCTGGCAGAGTATGAGGACTGAACCTGAGCAATAGCAGTGGGTTGCCACCCAAAGCAGAGTTGGCCCCAGCCTCGTCTGGTGCCTGCTGGGATCTCTCTTTGGTTGTGCTACTTGCATGACTAACTGGGTGGTGCTCTGCTGTGATCTGAAGCCCATCACCAGGTATGTTGGTTCTGGGTCCACTTGGGCAGGACTCCAGTGTAGGTCAATATCAGACATTGCCTATAACTGGCCTTGGGATACTTTTCTGAAGCTACCAAGTTATCTGCAGTTTGTGACTGCCTCTACTGAGCCTGCTAGCACATGGGAGGGGCCAAGCTATGTACAAAGGCTGGCTTCCAGTAGCTCTGAGTCCAGGGGAAGATCAATAAAAGGCCCAAGATCTTCCTTTATCTGATAGCTTCTCTGGCACTCCTTGAAGCTGCCTGGACTTCCTCGAGAGCCTTCCAAACAAAGTATGTAGAATGGTCCCAGGATGGCTGTAGTCTGCAGTTTTTTCCACAAGGCATGAGCTCAATAGGGTAGGGAGGACAGGCTATATACATATTATTTTACTTATTAAGTACCTAATATCATCAAATTCTTATTATATAGGGATACATATATGAATAACATATATACACAAACATGTAAGGAGTAAGTTGGTAAAAGTAAATTATCTAATCTCTCTCTCTCACTACACACACACATACCACACTCTATCTTCATCAACAGCATGAGGTCAGTCTCCCTAGACCAGTCCCAAAAGTAGACATTTACTTTGAGAAGGGGGTATCATTCATAGTAAGAATAAATGCAAATGGAGTATAGAGCACATGGTCATCCAGAGGATCAAGAAAAACAAGTATGTTGAAAAGAATTTAAGATACATAGAAGAGCTAAATATGGACAGAGTATCCCCCCAAAATACTCATTTTCAAACAAGATCCTCTTTAAAAAATAAATGCAAGCAAGGCCGCACTAGTTGCCTGAAAGTTTTGGAGCAGGTAACAAATGCCTGCCTTCAGAGAAGGCGTCCAGTGGTGCCCTCAGAGAGAGAGAGAGGAGGACACAGAGGCAGAACTCAGAAAGGTATGTGCAGGAGCAAGCAAGTGGGGACCTGAGTGGAGAAGCCAGAAAAACCGAGGCTGAAGTGTATAAAAGAATTTTGTCTGCTGAGCTGAAGTGCTCAGGTCTGACAGGTTGAGTCACAGACACCATGGGTTCTGAAATAGGATGAAATAAAGAGTGTAAATGGTGGGGTCTGTGAAAGCATTCCATATCTAAGCCATCCATACTAACCTGACAGATACCAAATATCTGGCACTGTAATACAATCTTTGACACTGAAGTTTAAGGAAGAAGGGGAGGGGAGAGGAGGGAAAAAGAATGGTACCTTTAGGCTTCTCTCCAAGTTGACTTACCTCATAGAAAAGTCCTTCCGGGAACTGCTGGAAGCACTGAGCACATACAAAACACTGCTCGTGGTACAGCTCGCCGTTACTGTTCACAATCTTCTCGGCAGGTGCAAACCCCCCCCTGCAGCGCTCACAAGTGGCATTGGCCAGGGCATTGGCCATGTTACTGTAAAAAGCAAAGGACAGGAAGTCACAGATTAACCTTTTTTTAGACATAAGACCAAAAAACAGAAAGAACTAAAGAGCACATTCTATCTGATCACAAATATCATATTTTATCTATACAGCCCAATTTTTTGTTTTCATGTTAATGAATGCCATGCCATTGCACAGACACAGATGATCCCTCTTTTGATTAGATCCTGTTGAAAGCAACTGCTCAAGTAACTCTTAAAACCAGTCAAAATTCCTTAGTCCTATAATCCAATTGGTAAGACAAATATTAAACACTAATATTATAAAATATATCTTAAAATCACAGAATTTTACATTATAAAGATCACTTTACAGATGATGAAATGGGAGTTTGGAGGAATGGAGTGACTAGCCCAAACCTACAAAACTAATTAGTTAATGGAAGATATAGGACTAGAATCCAGGTCCCCTACTAATAAAATCACAATCATATTATAATATCAATTTTAAAACATTTGAGAACACACTATAGGGACACCACCACACTTTGCAGACGGGGAAAGTAAAACCAGGCAGTCAAATGAGCACTGATGGTGAGCCCAAGGCGTTGGTAACTTCCTCGCCCATCATTCCACTATACCTGGAAACACACAGGACGCATTCAGTAAGTGGTCCCAAGTTCCACCTAACCATTGTGCAGTTTGCAAGAAGAGGATATAATAAGGCATATAATCAGACAATTAGTTATTCTCTAATGGCTTCCCTGAATTTCACATAAAGAACTGTTTTGTTTCTGAAAGGCCTCCAAGTGAAGAAGGTCCCCTGAACAGGCTAAGCTAAGCCACTCTTTGTAATTTGGTAAGTTTATTTTCAGATGCCCCCTCAGAGTACAAGTTGCACCTGTGTGTCTGGTCCCTTGGTGCAGCTTCTGACCATCTGATCAAGTTCCTGCCAACATTCTGAATCTTCGCCACCACCCTGTGAGACAGGTGGAAAGCGAGTCTCCATTTCACAGACAGATTAAGGCCTTGTTTTGCTGTTTGTTTAACAAATGTCTTCACACATAACCTTGTTTCACCTTCACTCCACCCCAATGGAAGGCAACTTTGCCTTTCTCCCCCAAATGCTTCAAAGAACAGTATTCCTATTTTGTAGCTTTGCCATAACTTACTCTGTACCATGTTTATAACTTCATACCAATCACACTCATTTTAACTTCATAGGATTAAATGCAGAATTAACTCCCTCCCCACCCACCCCAGCCCCCCCAAAAAAAGGAGAAAGGGAGGAAGGGAGGCAGCCTCACTACTTGGCAAACCTTGCCTACACCTCACACTAAAATAAATTTTCTACTCTGTCATTTCAAAATTGTTGTGGGTTAGGAAGAAAAATCTGTAAAATTCCCTTCTTCACCTGGCTTTGCCATAAGCCAGACAAACTGTGGGAGTTTTAGCAAAGCTCTAGAAAGGGCTGTGCTTCCTCCTTTCTCCTGACTAATCCACAGGTGTCCCAGGATGAAGCATGGTAAGCCCACACCTACCTGGATACTTCTTGGTACTGTTTTGAAGATGAAATAAGAAAAAGTATATAAAACTACTGTGAAAACCAGAAGATGCTACTTAAATATAAAGCATTATTATCTACAGTAATAAAAGCATAATATGCTAATTAGACTGGACATCCTTCCGGATGACCTTTCCTGACGAAGCCAGGGCTGCGAGGGAAGCCCGGGTCCCGGGTGCCAGAAGGAAGCTGGTGCTGGCAGCTGGGGGAAGGAAGGCCTATTCTTGCACAAATTTTGTGCCTCTAGTTAATTATAAACCCTTTCAAAAGATTCACCAAATTCTCAATGATTTTAATGGAATTTCATAAAAGCTAGAAAATAAGACCATCCTGGAATGTCTTAATTCAGTGGTTCTCAAAATTTAGGGCCCACTGTGACCCTTTTAGATATTCAAAAGGTCCTTCTTTACCAATCACATCTCTATGGAACACTACCTTTCCTTTGCAGATTTTATAGAAACAATACGTTACAATAGGATGAATGCAGAAGCAGTTATGAGAAACTGTCTTTTATTAAGACAGAGGTTAATGATATTTGCAAAAATGTAACACAGTGCTATACTTCCCACCAAGTGTTTCTTGTTTTAAAAACACTTATTTTTGTCACTAAAAGTTAATATTAATGTTTATTAATACTATTGCACAAGATTACTATTTAAAAATATTTTATTGATTTTTTTAAATACTTTTAAAAAAATATATATTTTATTGATTTTTCACAGAGAGGAAGGGAGAGAGATAGAGAGCTAGAAACATCGATGAGAGAGAAACATTGATCAACTGCCTCCTGCACATCTCCTACTGGGGATGTGCCTGCAACCCAGGCACATGCCCTTGACTGGAATCGAACCTGGGACCTTTCATTCCACAGGCCAACGCTCTATCCATTGAGCCAAACTGGTTTCGGCTGATTTTTTTTAGAGAGAGAAACTTTAATGTGAGAGTGGAACATCGATTGGCTGTCTCCTGCGTGTCCCTTACCAGAGATCCAGCCCACAACCTGGGCATGTGCCCTGACAGGGAATCAAACCAGCAACCTTTTGGTGCACAGGACGATGTCCAACAAACTTCACCACACTGGCCAGGGCTGAAATTGACGTTTTAAGTGAACTAATAAATACTTAAGATATTTATTTTCTGCCAAAACCGGTCAGGGGCACGTACCTGGGCTGTGGGCACATCCCCGGTGGGAGATGTGCAGGAGGCAGCTGATCAATGTTTCTCTCTCATCGATGTTTCTAACTCTCTATCTCTCTCCCTTCCTCTCTGTAAAAAAATCAATAAAATATATTTTTAAAAAAAGATATTTATTTTCTGATACAATAAATATTGATAAAACAAAATCTCAAGGGTCAAGGTCAAAATGTTTGTCATTGATGTATGTACTATAGAATAGCAATTTTCAACGAGTGTGCTACAAGAATTTGAAACATGCAGTACCTAACTAGTTAGTAAGAGGCACCGATCTCTTTTCCCTTATATTATCAAATGAACCCTAGCTGGTTTGGCTTAGTGGGTAGAACGCTGGCCTGTGGACCGAAGGGTCCTGGGTTCAATTCCAGTTGCAGGCACCTCCCTGGCCTTGGCCCTGGTGGAGGCACATGCAGAAGGCAACCAATCTATGTGTTTCTTTCACATTGATATTTCTCTCTGTCTTTCCCTCTCTCTAAAAATCAATGGAAATATATCCTCTGGTGAGGATTAAATCTATATACATAAAACCCTAATATGCAAATAGACCAAACAGTAGAACAACTGAACAACCGAACAACCAGTCACTATGATGTGTGCTGACCACCATGGGGCATGTGTTGAATATGGCGGACGTTGGCATCAGGCAGCAGAGTGGTGGAACATGGTAGGCATTGGCCGCGGTGGAATGGTGGAGCAGGTGAGCGGGGGCGTCAGATCAAGGCAGGATGCTGATTGCTGTCATCGGGGTGAGCCTCTGGTGGTTACTGAAAATTCTTTGCTCCCATGCACCATGGTCCTGCTGAGGGCTTGCACCTACTGCTGGCGCCAGCCCTGCTTACAGTTCCTGGCCCCAGCCCCAATCGCCCCTCAGAGCTACTCCACCTCCCGCTGCTCCTGATTGGGGCCGGCAGCAGTCTCTTGCACCAACTGCTCTGCCTGCCCCTGCAACCAGCTCCAGAGCCGCTGTTCACATCTGCTGCTGGCACCCGGCACCAGTCCCGATTGCTTGGCACCATCAGCAGGTGTGAGTGGCAGCTGCCAGCCCCAATCACACCTGAGGGCTTCTCCACCTCCCCCTGCTCCTGAGGAGTGATAGGAGCAGCAGCTGCTGCTCACACCTGCTGATGGTGCCTGCCCCACTTGCACCCGATGCTGGTACCAGCCCCAATTGCTCCATGCTGTCAGCAGGTGTGAGCGGGGCCAGTGCCATCAGCGTGTGGGAATAGCAGTGGAGAGAGCAGGGCTGCCAGCAGACAGGGGACTGGGGGCGCGGAGGATGGGCTGAGACCAGCCCCTGTGCCTACTGCAGCCTCGCGGCCCACAGCTCCTTTCAAGGTGCACGAATTTGTGCACTGGGTCCTAGTAAATAAATAAAAGATTATCAAATAAAAATAAGACTACAGCCAGCACAATAGCTGTCTGATGTGAAGGATTCAAAATTATACCTGTGTTTTTGTCAGACTGGCAAAAAAAATGTATATTTTTTGTCAATCTGACAAAATTTGGTTGGCACAGGATTTTAGTAATTAGTTTATATGTGTCATGAGATGGAAAAGGTTGAAAATTGCTATTTACATTCAAGTTAAAATACTCAAATAGTTAGAATTAGAAAATAGGTAGAAACATTATAAAAAGAAGCATATAGTGGTTTGTTTGCTTTTACCACAGGAAAAATAAACTAGTTTTAGAAATAATGTAATATATATTTAAGTATTCCTTTTCATTAAAATAAGGAAAAGAAACAGTACATTAGACGAAATTTTCAGGAAAAAAATTCCAATAATCTCACTAACCTACTAAACTCTTTACATTTCCCTTTTCTTTCTGACTTTGATCCTTTGGCACTATGTTTTTGTTTGATTGCTTATTTAATGGACTATTTTTTAGAGCAGTTTTAGGTTCACAGAAAAACTGAGTGGAAGGAACAGCAATTCCCCATATGGCCCCTGACCCACACATGCACAGCTCCCCCATCACCAACATCCCACATCCAAGTGGCACATCCTATCTAATAAAAGACAAAAATGGTAATTGGCGTATGACCAATACCCTTTTCATTGGCTAATCAGGGCTATATGCAAATTAACTGCCAACTAAGATTGGCAGTTAACTGCCAACTAAGATTGACAGTTAACTGCCAACTAAGATTGGCAGTTAACTGCCAACAAGATGGCGGTTAA
>NW_006290769.1:362733-363305 GCF_000327345.1 Myotis davidii
CAGAGGCATCAGGCCTGGGCAAGGGGCCGATCCTGCGATTGGAGGGTAATGGGGGTCAACGCCTGAGGGCTCCCAGTATGTGAGAGGGGGCAGGCTGGGCTGAGGGACACTGCCCCCACACACACACCAAGTGCACGAATTTCGTGCACCGGGCCCCTAGTTTGTTATAATGGATGAATCTACATTGACATATGTACTTTTTAAAGAGTTGATTTTTAGATTTAATTCACATAATAAAAGTTACTTTTTTATAGTCATGAATGATATACTGTCATTTGGTTAGCTATAATAAATTAATTTCTCAGAAAATTTTTCAACACAAGTGTTGATGGCAATGAATATATACACTGGGCAGATTCCTCCCGCCCCCCTTTCTCTCTCTCTCTCTCTCTCTCTCTCTCTCTCTCTCTATCTCTTTCTTTCTCTCTCTCCCCTCTCTCTTTTTCTCTCAAAGGATTAATGACTGTTTATAGAATTCTAAGCAATTCCTTTTCAAACTCAGGCCATCTAAGTGCAAAGTGTGATTAATAACCCTGTAAAGCTAAATGTTTGATTATATGGGGGGAAAAGAC
>NW_006290769.1:363351-374464 GCF_000327345.1 Myotis davidii
AGAGGGAGAGGGAGAGGGAGAGGGAGAGAGAGAGAGAGAGAGAGAGAGAGAAAGAGAGAGAAACATTGATGTGAGAAAGACACATAGATTGCTTGCCTCACTCACAGGGCCAAGATCGAACTCATGACTGTTTGGTGCACAACTGAGGCTATATTACCACTTAGCCACATCGGCCAGGGCTATAGATATATGTTTATTACATATATATGTATGTATATGCCTTTAGTATGGAATCTTCATAACTAACTGGCTAGTCACAGCTGTTTCAGCTGATCTATTTCCAAAAATCAGGCACACACAGAAAGCTTAACATCATAAAGTTTTCCATTATTTAAGTGCCTCAGTTATCAAAGTATATGTGAAACAAATTTTTTGGTGTTAAAATGCAAAAAAATGTATAAATCCAAAAAGCAACTTGAGAGTTCACCAAGCATTTTAGTTACAGTATAATTATAACTGCCCAATTATGCTTAAAAAGAACTCTTTATGAGTTGTGAAAATGACATCTGTTGCAATACCACACAGAATGAATTCATGGAAATAGAAAATCAGGTTAGTCAAATCTTCCTTAACTCTCAAATGACTAATTGGGAATTTGCAATAATTCCAAGATTACAATTTGTATAAGGTCAAACAATCTTGCATGATTTGGTCTAAATACTACTCCATACTATTTAAAAAAATAAACTGTTTGCTAAAACCCATTTAATAATATGCATTAGACAAACTTCTAGGGTTAACTGCATGATATATATATTTGCAAGTTACACAACATCCTTTTTTATTCCTTCAATTCCCCTAGAGCAGTGGTTTTCAACCTGTGGGTCGCCACCCCTTTGGGTGTTGAACGACCGTTTCACAGGGGTCGCCTAAGACCACTGGAAAACACATATATAATTACATATTGTTTTTGTGATTAATCACTATGCTTTAATTATGTTCAATTTGTAACAATGAAAATACATCCTACATATCAGATATTTACATTATGATTCATAACAGTAGCAAAATTAGTTATGAAGTAGCAACGAAAATAATTTTATGGTTGGGGGTCACCACAACATGAGGAACGGTATTAAAGGGTCGCGGCATTAGGAAGGTTGAGAACCACTACCCTAGAGACAGTATTAAGAAACCCACTTAGCATACTTTAAATTGATTGTTAAACATAACAAAAGTCTGTATTTTTATCAGCAGCCTGTAATTCATTTTTCAATTTCCTAACCTGTCCCTTATCTGTGGGGAGTTTTAGAGTATAAAAATTTTCTATTATAATTCTATCAATGAAAACTATAGACCTCCCTCTTAGACTACACAGTGAAGTGTACTATTATCAGGAGCCTGCTGAAGACAAAACTATCACTACTATGACTTTAACGGTAGCATTTTCCTTCACATCTGCACTTCAGCCAGCACAAGTGTATATGACCAGGCAACCCAGCTGCCTGCTGGAATCTGCTGCCCCACCCGGGCAGCCCCTGCTCAGAGCCCACGTAGGAGACATCTGGGAGAAGGAACTCTGGGAAAGGAGACACTCACAATTTCGCATAAAAGTCACAGAACTCCTTGTAGACTTTGACATCACTCTGCCTGCGCTGCAGTTTGGATATAGCCCTCTCGTCTTCATTGCCATTAGCCTGGCGGACACCGCTCAGGGCTGTCTGGGGGATTTCTTCCTTTTTTGGGATTTCAGAGGGGTGGTGCACCCTACTCGGGAACGCCATCATGGGTGCTCTGGAGCTTGGAGCCCAGGGCAGAGAGCAGCGGGACAGGAGACCGGAGAAACAATGTCCAGGCCTCCCCAACTTCCGTGCCAGGGTCACTCCCACTGTCCTCACACACGTCAGCCCCAGGCTAGCTGACCTTCACATTAAGAGCTCCAGCAATAAAGAAAGTCCTGATTTACAGAGGCATTTTGGAAGCTCTTGAAAACATCACAAAAACATAGCAACGCAGTCTTTGCTGAACAGCTTCCAATGGGCTGTAATCTCTACTACAGGAAGAGAGGGCCGTCTGGCAGGCCTCCAGGAGAAATAGCCATGTGCGCTGCTGGCTGCTGCTGGGCTTCAGCAACACTAACGCTGTGCTTCTCAGCCTGGGTGAGCATAAGCCTCTCCTGGAGAGCATGTCATCCCCCACTCCTAGCAATTCTGTTTCCGATAAGCTCCTGGTGAGGTGGCACTGCTGGCGCACTCTGAGGAGCATCCCGACGCCCAGGCCATACTCGCAGATGTGCCCTATGTTCCCTCCCCAGGATTCTGAATTAGTGCAATAAAGAACTATGTTTAACTTACTCTCCTCACAAGTGGCACATACTAAGAGTTCAATAATGTATTCAGTGAATGGATGTCTGCAAGAGTTAATAGGAGCTGGAATTTAGTTAGAACTCTTTGTATCTGATTCCCAGCTAATCCTGTAAGTTAGGTGAGCTAATATTTTTTGGTTTTTATCACGAATAAGGATGCCACTGGCATGTCTTATTACACCATATTACAGGTCTTGTAATGATGTCAGCAGAGAAGATGATGATGATGTAGAACTGTCAGGTTATTTGTTTGTTTGCCTTACAATATTCTTTACAGTCCTTAATTTGTATTAGGTCCAGTGATTGTAAATCATGTTCATTTTCCTGCCAGAAACACCATCAGATCCAAAATATTCTGCCCATACTGAGGTAATGCTACTTAGAGACACCAACCAGCAAGGCAGCACACTGAAGTAGGCACGGGAGAGTGCCTTTCCTTCAGCTCAAACAGTATCAAGGAGGGCTGGGGACAAATTCCTAACCTTCTTTTAGCCTCACTTCACATGCCAAATGTAATTCCCGGGGAGGGGAGGAACTTTGTCTTATTCATGACTACACTCACATCATAAATAGAGCCCACCCATTAGCAGGTATGCAATTAATTGTTGATGAATGAACTGGGGTTAATAATCCATCTACTTGATCTAACAAACCTTGGAAACAAGGAAAGAACAAATTAGCTACCAGTCTGCTAAGCACTTTTTTTTTGTTTGTTTTTAAAATATAGTTTATTGATTTTTTACAGAGAGGAAGGGAGAGGGATGGAGACCTAGAAACATGGATGAGAGAGAAACATCGATCAGCTGCCTCCTGCACACCCCCAACTGGGGATGTGCCTGCAACCAAGGTACATGCCCTTGACTGGAACGAAACCTGGGACCCTTCAGTCTGCAGTCTGGCACTACCCACTGAGCCAAACCGGTCAGGGCCTGCTAAGCACTTTGAATCAGCAAGAGATCTAAAAATGTAACTAAAATACTACTACTAAAATGAAATGTAATTATCTTATTTATTTCACAACCAGTCTTATTTCTACTAGACAAAACAGTTGAACTATGAAAAGCTAATGGTTCATGAATATAAGATAATGAATTCTCTTATCTACCAAGGAACTAAAAATATTCTGAAAGATCTGCAATCAAATTTTCAACTTTTTATTTGTAATAATTATTGTCACAGGAAATTATAAAGATTGTACAGAGAGGTGATACAGCATCCAGCTCTCCCAAGTGGTTCCATCTCATGTGACTACAGTACATCATCAAAACCAGGAATCTGACATTGGTGTAATGAGTGTATATAGCGTAGACATATGTAAACACCACCCCAATCACAATATAAAACCAGTCCATTACTACAAAGATCTCTGTCAGGTTATCTCTGAGAGTTCTCTCCTCACCCTGCCATCCCTAACTCCTGGCAACCATTAATCTGATTTTCATCTATGTCAGTGGTTCTCAACCTTCCTAATGCCTCGACCTTTTAATACAGTTCCTCATGTTGTGGTGATCCCCAATTTCATTGTTACAAATAGAACATAATTAAAGCATAGTGATTAATCACAAAAACAATATGTAATTATATATGTGTTTTCCGATGGTCTTAGGTGACCCCTGTGAAAGGGTCATTCGACCCCCAAAGGGGTCGCGACCCACAGGTTGAGAACCGCTGATCTATGTAATCGTAACTTAAAGAATATTATTGCTATGGACTGAATGTTTGTGCCCCTTCAAAATTCATATGTTGAAAGCCTGATCCCCAAAGTGATGGTACTTGGAGGTGGGGCCTTTGGGAGGTGAATAGGGTTAGATTAAGTCATGAGAGTAGGACATCAATCCCTCACCATGGGATTAATACCCTCATAAGAGGAAGAGACACAGATCACTCTCTATGGGCCACATGATACATGACATGATGTAGCCAGAGCAGCTGTCTACAAACCAGGAAGTGGACCCTCATCCAAGCTGAATCTGCTGGAGTCTTGATCTTAGAATTCCCAGTTTCTAGACTAGGGCTTAGGGGAACATCTAGCCCGCGGGACATATAAGGCCTGCTAAATCATTTGGTCTGGCCCTGTCAAGGCATGAGTGGCGAGTTAATTAAATATTTGACCAAATATAGCCGGCTAATTTTTAAGTTGATAATTTTATATAGCCCATGAATGATGTTATAAGTATCCAAATGGCCTTCAACAAAGAAAAGGTTCCTCACCCTGGCTCTAGAACCTTGAGAAATAAATATTTGTTGTTTAAGCCATGTAGTCTATAGTATCTTTGTAGCCAAAACTGACCAAGACAACTACATCAATGAAATCACACAGTCTGTGACCTCTTTGGAAGGCTTGCTTTTTCTTTCTTTTTTTAATCCTGAGAGAAACACATCAACTGGTTGCCTCCTGCATGCACCAGGGCAAGGGCCAAGGGGGAGCTGCAATCCAGGTATGTCCCCTTGACGGGAATCAAACCCGGGACTCTCTGGTCCGCAGGCTGATGCTTTATCCACTGAGCAAAACCAGTCAGGACTAGAAAGCTCGCTTTTTCCACTAGCATAATGCCCTTAAGATATAGCCACGTCGCTTTTTAAAAACATATATCAAAAGCTTGCTCTTTTTCTTTTTAAATATGTTTATTGAGCCCAACCAGTGTGGCTCAGTGGTTGAGCGTCTCTATGAACCAGGAGGTAATGGTTCAATTCCTGGTCGGGTCACATGCCCAGGTTATGGGCTCGATCCCCAGTGTGGGGTGTGTAGAAGGCAGCCGATCAATGATTCTCTTTCATCACTGATGTTTCTCTCTCTCTCCCTTCCTCTATGAAATAAATAAAAAATATGTAAATAAAGTTGTTAAATGTTTTTATTTATTTCAGAGAGAGGAAGGGAGAGGGAGATAGAAACATCAATGATGAGAAGGAATCATTGATCAGCTGCCTCCTGCATGTCCCCCATTAGAGATTGAGCCTGCAACCCAGGCATGTGCCCTGACCGGGAATCGAACAGGCAACCTTTTGGTTCCAGGGTCAACATTAACCATTGAGCCACACTGGCCTGGCAGTAGCAGCAAGCTAACTTACCGGTCAGAGCGTCTGCCCCCTGGTGGTCAGGGGCATGTCATAGCAACTGGTCAATCAGTCGACTGCCCCCTGGTGGTCAGTGCACATCATAGTGAGCGGTTGAGCGGCCTTAACATATCATTAGCATATTACGCTTTGGTTGAACAGACGATCAGATGACCGAACACTTAGCATATTAGGCTTTTATTATATAGGATTATGCCTGAACATATGGAGCTCATGGTACAACAGACCTAAAGGGTATCTAACAAGCACCTGCTGAATGAATAAACAGTGAATACAAATCACATCCTCTGTTTCTAAGAGCATACAATGTAGTTGGGAAAACAATATATGGATCTATGTGGTTTCTCCTATTATTCAAGCATATGATGATGCAGATTTCTATTTCAGTATCCAGTGCTAAGTGAGCAAAACCATCTTTGGGCCCTAGTGTCTGAGTGAGGGTCAGTAATCATGTGGTCACTGAAAGCTTAGGTGGTACTATTTGTCCAAAAGGACTATACAGGTGAGTCGGTTGATCATTCACTTCTTTTATCCAGCTACCATAGAGCACAGCTAAATAATTTGAGGCCAAATAAACACCATTGCTCACGTTTTGTATCAGGCATTCTGTTACCTTTAAACCATTGTTGGCATTTAATATCATTCTAAGAAATGCAAACAACCCTTTAGACTGTGACTGTAATCATAGAAAAATAGTTACCTGAATTCCCTTGACTAAAATGACTACTGCCACCCCAGTGGCATCAAAACAGCACTTGAAGTAGGTGGGAGGCTGTTTTTAAAAAATATCAAAAAACACATTTTTTGTCTGAACAGCGGGCCTATTAGGTGGTTTTTGTTGAAGAACCTTTTCCTGAGGTCTATGATTCCTTAATGGTTTTTCCAAAGAGGTTCTAGGATCTAATAAACTCTCCTCATCACCATGGCTAATTTGGCTCTTTGGGAGATCCCATGGGATAGCTCTGAACACCAAACAACCCTTAAATCCACCCTGAGTAGAGAAATGCATATTTCATAAGCTCAATAGTTTCTCACCTACTGTTTGCTAACCTGAACTCTATAATTTACTGAAGTGATCATTTTGTCATTATCTACTGTGCAGTGTCGTAGATAATGGGGCTGCTAGAACAAAACACCACAGACTAGGTGGCTTATACACAACAGAAATTTATTCCTCACAGTTAGAGGCTGGACATCCACGGCCAAGGCACCAGCACTGTTGGGTTCTGGTATGGACTCTCCTCGCCTCTTCCTGGTTCGTAGTTGGCACCTCACTGAATCCTCATGTGATGGAAGGGGCTAGGGATCTCTGTAACACCATTTTTAGAAGGGCACTAATGCCATTCACGAGAGATCCACCCTCATAACCCAACCACCTCCTAAAAGCCTAAACTCCTAATACTATCACCTTTGGGAGTTAGGACTTCAACATATAAATTTTGGGGGGAGAGATACCACAAACATACAAACCATAGCAGGTAGGACCTAGGACCCTTGCTGAGTGCCCCTAAAAGCCTGTTAGATGCCAAGCCACACACAGCGTTTCTGATGTTAAGCTGACCACTCTGGGTCCCATAAAGAGTGCTGCAGAGCTTCAGATTCCATCAGTCACTAGCTCCATGGTTCCAGCCCAAACCAATTTCACTGATACAACACATAGCCAGAGGTAAATAATGTTTTTAGACCTATCATACAAAAATAAACTGCAGTTAATCCCGGGAACTTGAATACTTAAAGCCAGGATATAATCATGAGCATTGCCAAATTTAAAAATCAACTTTTTAATAACTGGTATTTCTAAATTAAAATTCTCTCAAATAGCAACTACTGAATTATGTACATCACTACCAAATATTTCATCTATGTGATTTTTAAAACCCAAGGTGAACATGTTGAGCAAATGCCATTAAAACACAGGACTCTAGCCCTAACCGGTTTGGCTCAGTGGATAGAGCGTCGGCCTCGGACTGAAAGGTCCCAGGTTCGATTCCGGTCAAGGGCTTGTACCTTGGTTGTGGGCACATCCCCAGTAGGAGGTGTGCAGGAGGCAGCTGATCGATGTTTCTAACTCTCTAGCCCTCTCCCTTCCTCTCTGTAAAAAAATCAATAAAATATATTTAAAAACAAAACAAAACACACAAAAAAACAAAACCAGGGGACTCTAATATAAGAACAAGGCTGTTACATGTTGTAGCCATTCCAGAGAGATGGCTAAACCAAACACTTGGCAATAACCTAACAGCATGAAGCATCTCTAATGTCAATCAAAGGCTTCCATCAATGCTGGGGTATTCAAATTGTTGAGATGGCTTGGTTAAATTACCAATGGTAAAATAAATTACTTTCACTGTGATTCTCAATCCCACTCACATGGAAAATTTAATCTGATTTTTCCTTGTTACTAACAACAAAACAATCATAACATGCAAGTAAAGATAATGGAGCTGGAAAGTTCTTTCCTGTTTCCCAGCTTCCTGGGCAAATGCAGTTTTCTTTTTACAGACAGTGAGGAAATAGACAAAAGCGGGTGAGAAAAGGATATGGAGTTGCGATGAATATGACATTTTGCTCTGTCTGTTCAAATTGTTTCCTAATTCCTGATTGCATAAGCAAAAAGTAAGTATTCATTACAACAGGGGCGAGACAGTGAGAGTGAAATAATATGCACAGCTCAAATTTAAAATGAAGAAAACTGAATTCCACTGGCATTGCTTTTCAGGATCATGATCAAAGCAAGGAAGAGCCTTTTGGGCCCCATTAGAGTATATGAGAAATAGCTGAAGAGACTAAGTGAAAAACTTTAGCACCTAACACAAATGAAGAGGGAGTGAATGATCCCTATACACTATCAACTGCCCTTTTCAGCTCCATCTCATCCCAAACACTCAGACCAATCCAGCAGTGACAAGGAGGCTGTGATAAGAGAAGGTGATTTGCCATCTTCATTGTAACACCCTTTCAAAGGAAACTCACCTAAAGTTAGGCTATTTTTAGTGTTGGAGACAGAAGAGTTCTGGCACCCCAAACTTCGTGGTATTTTAAGAAATGTTCATACCCCTCATAAAAAATGAGTGAATATTTCAATTTCAGATTGAAATATTTCAGTATGTAAACTAGAAGGCACACTTTTAGTCCTAAAACCAACAATTAAAACACAGTGTTTCTATTCTCCATGCAACTGTTTTTATTCAGGTACATTCTGAATCACGTGCAGAGAAAACTTAACAAGAGTTCAAGGCTTGTGACTCCTCCCGTCCACAGGAACACAGCAGACCTGACTGACTGCAAGTAACTGCCGCCTCAAGGGCAGAAAGACGTTCTCATCACAGAAGGGACCACCATAGGAAGGTACAAACTAGGCGAAGAAAGCAGCAGAACGTGTAGCAGAAAAGCCCAAATCATCAATAGCAGAAAACTAACGAAGAATTTGAACAATGGGGCAGCCCCAGTTTTGCAAGCCCAAAATGTGTAAAGTATGAGCTCACAGGACCATCATTTTGTTTGATGTTTAATTTCCCCACCTCCTTCAGCCCAAAAGTAATTTACTGCAGAAAATTATAAAAGTCAGAGAAGACTCACTGATATTTCTGCCAACTATAGATAAGCACTTTAACATTTGATCACTATTTAAAAAAAATATATGATTTTAAATAAAAACAGGATTGTTGCAAGGTGACTGCTCAGAATTACTTTTAATATTATGATGATCAAACATCCCTAGCACTGGGTGATACATCCAAAACAACATGTGGACAAGTGCTGGTGAGCTGCTTCCTTCTGCAGGAGCTCAGACAAGTTCCATGGAGCTCATGGACTTCAGAGGACTTCCTCCTCCAAGTAAAGGCAACTAATTTAACCATCATCAC
The DNA here is from genome assembly GCF_000327345.1 of Myotis davidii. Lineage (NCBI taxonomy): Eukaryota > Metazoa > Chordata > Mammalia > Chiroptera > Vespertilionidae > Myotis > Myotis davidii. Next base: position 372,598 of record NW_006290769.1, read on the forward strand.
TACTACAGTGTGAAATCTATAAGCCCTCTCACAAATTTTCTCTCACTGAATCCCCATCCCATGGTCACTCAAATAAGCAGTATTTGGTCAACTGAAAAAACATTCTGAAAATTATCTTTCATAGGTTGTTCAACTTTTCAATTTTTAAACATCTTTACTGGCAAAATGTCTCTGTAGCAGCTCCTGTTATTCAAATAATTTCTTTCTGGCATTTGTATTGTGACCTATTAACACATATTCTCACCCCTAAACGTCTTTTCAAAAAGATATATTGTGTCCTGGCCAAATAGACAAGTTTAAGAAAGACTTGTATTTCAAATATACAACAGTATTATTAGCTAAAGATTGTTGACTTAAGAGAATGCCCACAGGAAAACTCTTCTACTGTATCCGTGAGCTCCTCAGACACTGTGGTGGCTGCCAGCACCAAGTTTTCTGGCTCTAATTATATCCTTAATTTAGTTCTGACTCAGCTAGGAACAGCTCACTGAGCACTGACCTTCAGCTAAACTGGTAGGGGAAGTCAGGAGTTTATATTTCTTGACTAAGTTTAACATGAGGTCTACTTTCCACAATGATAAGGTAAACGAAAACGAGAATTTCAGTATGGAAGGACAGAAAAAACATTTTCTCAAGTCAAGTAAAAACAATCCTTTCAAATTTAAACCTACATATATTTCATTCCCACTTGTTTTCTTTTTAACATAGGACATGCTTTCATGTATATGTTACTGTATTAAGCAACATTTGAAAATATTGGACAGGATTAAGCAGAACTGAAATTTGTATTTTGCTAACTTTTAAAAAGTTCCTCTTTCATTAACTTCAAGCTTCACTAAGTGTATATAGAAAGTCAAGGAATTATTTTAGCTACCATGACTTAGTTTTTCCCATATGCGTGACCTCAAGCAGTGAAAAAGAGGAGGCCACAGGAGGCCTGCTACCTGTGGCTGTCAGTATAATAGAGTCCAGCACACCCCAGATCTTCAGTTTCTCCCATTTGTCTTTTGCATGTTTCTCCTCTTATTCTGGCTCCTCTCCTCAGCCCTTCTCTCTTCCCAATGAGCTTACCATCTTCTGTCACAGGAGGAAATTGGGTTTTTGAAAGCAGTTTCTAGGGTTAGGTGGGAAACTTTCGTTCAATTCCTTTAGCTCTTCTCAAGAAGACATATTCTAAAAAATCTGGCAATCCTATATAATAAAAGCCTAATATGCAAATTGTCCCCTAGACTGAAGTTCCACTGGGAGTTCAACCGCTCGACCAGTCGCTATGACATGCACTGACCACCAGGGGGCAGATGCTCCAACCGAGAGGTTAGTTTGCTGTGGGTGTTTGGTAGGCTGGACTGGAAAGGGAGATCTGAGGTGAGAGCCATCAGGAAGCTCCCAGAGTTTGGCCCGAGCCCCGCTGCACAGCCCTCTGCAGACTGTGGTGTTCTCAGTGCACAATTTATAATCTTCAGAGCTGCTTCTTTTTATTTGTTAAGTTTCACTAACTACTCCAGGAGAGTGGGTAGCACCATTATGGGCGACAGGACAGGCGCGCCTGCCCAAGGCCAAGGGGCAGCCTTGGGCTTGTGGTGACACAGCAGGGAGGGGGGCGGGGCTGAGTCAGAGAAATTGAGTCCAAAACTTGAAAGGAAGCAGGAGGCAGTGAGGAGTGGAGGGTGACAGCTGGGCAGGGGCCTAGAAAAGTTGCTGGGTCGGGGCAGCCGAGGAGCCCGGTGCCTCTCCCAAGGGACAGGCTCCACGTCTGTCCCTCCCTCCCTCCTCCTCCTCCTCCTCTTGACCCGTCACCCCAGCTCTCCTCCAGGCCCTGTCTGGGCTGGCCTGCGCAGCTCAGCACCACCACAAGGCCAGCCCCGCC
>NW_006290769.1:374486-388011 GCF_000327345.1 Myotis davidii
TCAGAGTGTGTGTGTGTTTAGGGTGTGTGTTTGGGGAAGGGGGGGAGGGCAGGGCAGGGAGCAAAGACAAAGGAGGGTGTAAGGGGACTGGATGGAGAGTGGCATTGATTCATGGCCTATTTATATTTATTTATTTATTTATTATTTTTAAAATATATATATTTTTTATTTTAGAGAGGAGGAGAGAGAGAAGCATCAGTAATGAGAGAGAATCATTGATCGGCTGTCTCCTGCACAGCCCCTACTGAGGATTGAGCCAGCAACCCAGGCATGTGCCGTTGACCAGAATCGAACCCGGGACCCTTTGGTCCGCAGGCCAGTGCTCTATCCACTGAGCCAAACCAGCTAGGGCTATTTTTATTTTTGTTACTACTGTATATTTTTACTGATTTCAGAGAGGAAGGCAGAGGGAGAGACAGAAACATCAATGATGAGAGAATCGATCTCCTGCCTCCTGCACTCCCCCTACTGGGGATAGAGCCCGCAACCCAGGAATGTGTCCTTGACCGGAATTGAACCCAGTTACCTTTCAGTCCACAGGCAGTGGCTTTATCCACTGAGCCAAACCATCTAGGGCAGCCCATGGCCTAGTTAAAACTGCTGCATTAGGCTGAGCAGGGGTCTTACCATGATGGTGTTACCTGATAATGAGGGTGTCTCTCCTTATGTTGGGGTAATCAGAACTGCAGTGAAGTAAAGACACACCCATGGAGCCTGCAAAGGGTTTCCACTCACACAATGCAATTTACTTCGTGTGGCAACTGAAGAGGGTGAGCAGAGCCTTGGAAGGACATGAGGTCTCCAAGACCAGGGGCTGGAGGGAAAGTGCGCGCCAAGCATTCTGCGCCATGAGTTACAATCTATATATATAAAAGCCTGATATGCTAAGTGTCTGACCGAGTGGTCGACCGACTGGTCATTATGATGACTGGTCACTATGACGTGCACTGACCACCAGGGGGCAGATGCTTTGACCAGTAAGTTAGCTTGTTGCTGGGGTCCGGCTGATCGGGACTGGGCGAGACGGAGTTGGACACACCATGGAGCCCTCCCACAGTCTCTCCCCGGCCACCAGCCCTGATGGGGACTGGGCGAGATGGCCCTGATTACCGGCCAGGTGGAGGGACCCCACCTGTGCACAAGTTTCGTGCACCGGGCCTCTAGTGATATATAAAAGCATGATAATTATGACTGCAGATGGACCCACTCATTTTCTTGATGGAGTACTGCTGGAACATCTTTGGTGTGCCAGTTACAGAGTTACTGCCTGCTCTGTGCAAGTGGCTGTTCTCCTTTGCTGCACTGGGGCTTTTCAGTAGAGGGCGCTGAAGAGACCTGTTGGAGGAAATGTTTTTGCAACTTGGCAAGTTCCTGAGCATAGGGCTTTCTTCTGCACTAGCCTCCTGCAGCACACACAGCTTTGTCGGTGGTCCAGCTCCTACAGGCATGGCACCAGAAGCAGCCAGGGGCGGGCAGCTTCCCTGGTGGTTTTGCAGCAGGTGGCCTCAGACTCTTACGGTGTGTGGCAGACCACAGCACACCGACGCTCCCCCACTCTCAGCAGTTCTGTAGTGGAGTGCGCCTGGTGAGACAACTCACAGGAACTGCCTTCCTGGTACCCCAGAGGGAGGGTCTCCTACAAGTTCACATTTGTAGCAAGTTTCACTGGCCTGGCACCATAGCAACCTCTCTGCCGTTCTGTGAGCCTCCACAGTGTGTGCATGCAGGGGTGTGACATTCTGTCTCAGCTCCATGTAGCTGCTATTCCTATAACCTTGAATGTTCTACGTCTTACTAGCCAATCCTTTATTACCTCAGCCTCCTGTTAGAGTTGACAATTCTTCCTATCTTTATACTAAACCTTTCTCATTCAAATTACTATGTCGTTCTCTCCTAATCGAACCCAGACAGATACAAGAGGCTAAAGTCAGGACTCTGTTCTTAGAACCTCATAGGCCCTTTATTCAACACGAAACACGTTTCACTTAGCCACTTAAAACAATTGTGTCTGCTTTTGAAACTAGTTAGGAATGAAGGATTAGGTTATAAAATAAAAGTACAACCTAGACAGTGTGGTTAGTGTTTGAGTGTCGATCTATGAACTAGGAGGTCGTGGTTCAATTCTTGGTCAGGGCACATGCCTGGGTTGCAGGCTCAATCCCCAGTAGGGGGCGTTCAGGAGGCAACTGATCAATGATTCTCTCTCAATGATGTTCTTTAAAAAGGAAATTAACCAGAAGATAATCATGACCCATCTATACGCACATTTTGATAAATCAACATATTGAAGGACACACCTGGGAAGCTAATGAATATTCTGTTAAGACCCTCACCTGAGACCTCGCCCAGCGTTTTCTCCAAGAAAAGATAAAAAGCCTCAAGACAAAGGGCCCCATCAGACTTGCAACCAGGGAAGCAATGGGCAGCAGCAGCTCACCTCCGGCTAACCCCCTGAACCTGTCTCCAAGGCCCCCTTATTCTCTGACTTCCCAGTGAGCTGACAGCAGCCCCTCCCTGGGTCACTTTTGTCACTGTGACATTTACTTCTCAGTGAACTAACAGCAGCCAAGCAGGGCCCACTTCTTTCCTACATTTCTAAAAAGTCAAAGCAAGCCTAGGCTTTCCTGTTGCTTCTTCTATCCTGAGTTTTTTTGGTTTCACTGTCCCCAGCTTTAATAAATGTACTCTCAAAATCATCTGGACTCATGTTGACAAATCTTTCCTGTATGAAGGCAAGAACCCACACACTGCAGGTCAGCCCGAGGCAGACCAGTGCAGGGCCTGGTAACAGTAGGAGTGATAAATTAACATGAAAGTCACAAAAAAGTGAATGCTTGTGTGGAAGATGGAAGCCGTCATGACAGAGAACAGAAACTAGCCCTGTAGACATTCTTTCCCTCCCTTCACCAACATCCTGATAGAAGAATATCTGTCACCCCAAACAGGCCAGTGACTAACAGACTTCCCCTGAGCTGTCTTTGTGACTGGACGCCTGAGGACACCTCTTGTTCCTTCTCGTAGTGCTTCACCTCTACTCTGCCACAGAGTCTAGACCAGGGGTGGGCAAACTTTTTGAATCGAGGGCCACAATGGGTTCTTAAACTGGACCGGAGGGTCGGAACAAAAGCATGGATGGAGTGTTTGTGTGAACTAATATAAATTCAGAGTAAACATCATTACATAAAAGGGTACGGTCTTTTTTTTTTTTTTAGTTTTATTCATTTCAAACAGGCCGGATCCGGCCCACGGGCCGTAGTTTGCCCACAGCTGGTCTAGACTCTAGAGCTACTATCCAATTCCCAACTCAATCACAAACCTTCAAAAAATAATATTTCTAAAGAACAATGTGCACGAAAGAATCAAGAAAAAGGCTTTCACACCATAGAGCTCAGGGAGTCAGTTATGTTTTGTTATGAGGCACTCGCACATATGTATGTTAATATTTAATGACTCAAGTAATATAAAATGAAACTTAAACCTTCCTGAGTACAGGGCAAGGACACCCTGCTCTAACCCTTTCATAAACAGAACTGATATCAGGAGTGGGTTTCAGTGTAGTACAGCAAACTTGCACAACTCTGTGCCTATCCCCACCCTTTGATTCCAGCCTTTAACCCAGTGGCTCTCAACCTTCTGGCCCTTTAAATACAGTTCCTCGTGTTGTGACCCAACCATAAAATTATTTTCATTGCTACTTCATAACTGTAATGTTGCTGTTATGAATCATAATGTAAATATCTGATATGCACGATGGTCTTAGGCCACCCCTGTGAAAGGGTCGTTCGACCAGCAAAGGGGTCGTGACCCACAGGTTGAGAACCACTGCTTTAACCAAACACAGTAAAGAGTAAAACAGAACACAAAAATGTCATCAAACTAACCTGGCACTAGGTCAAATTTCTAAGCTGGGAAAACAGAACAAAATAATTCAGTTCTCAAAGAGCATAGAATCTAGTAAGAAGTCAAACTGTCAACTGATGGACAGGAATCCACAATTTTGGGAAGTGAAGTGGGAAACTTTATTCAGTGCAAAACAGCTCAATTGTGATGCAGCACAGCTGTGAAAATAGCACAGCTGTGAGGCCACCCTGGGGCCAGGCTCCTTTCAGGCTAGACAGCTCTGCCCTGCTCTGCTCAATGGTCTGCTCTGTACTGGTCAGCTCAGTTGGGGAAATGCAGTCTTTAATCTTCCATGGAAAGGGAAAATGTGCTCCCAGAGCCAGAGGGGGACTGAATTGTAGACAGCAGTCCCTACCTATGGTCCCTGATTGGTCTGTCCTCATGCAAATAAGGATGCCAAATCCTCACAATTTGGTTGGTCTAAAATGCACTGTTCTAATGGAGAATGGAGTTGCATTGATTGGTTGGTAAAGATGTTGACGGGGATATAGTTGCACAGCTTCAATTAGATGGCGAAAGCATCAGTTCTATTTGTTGAGATAGGATTCCAGAAACTCCTTTTTAAGGGCTGGTTCAGATGCAGGAACACAGTGCAGGTAGACAGTTCAGTGCAGGCTTCTTCCTGAAGTGCATACGGCACGAGAGGCCCCTGTATAGAAATGGCCACTACGCTCTGGTTTTTAAAATTTGAGCTCAGTTAGCCACCAGGAGCCTTTCTTAGTAGATGTCTTCTTTCTCAAGGTTCACCAAATTAAATGACGAGATTCTGATAACAGTTCAAATAAAGTAAAATCATATGGACTAAATATAAATAAAAGAGCCATCCAACCCTGCGGCCTGAAAAAGAAGTTACCTACCAAGAAGGGCTCTTGGTACCTAACTGGGCTTAAATATAAAAGCAGAGTCTAGCAGCCACGCCATATGTGGGTGTCGGACCAGCCCAGTCCGCATCTCCACCCCTCCTACCAGTCTCAATGTGCTTTCTTCTTTAATCGTCTAGTGGTAAGACTTCCATTCAGCCAGATTTCAGGCAGTTCTGAAGATGGCTATTCTGCATTTTAGTTGTAACTGTGATGTGGCTGTTGGAGGCTGTGAGTACTGAGTTTACCTACACCTCTATCTTAATTCTTCTCCATTGATTCTTAGAGAGTGTGGAAGGGAAGGAGGAAGGGGGAGAGGGAGAGAGAGGGGAAGAAAGAAAGAGAGACATCAATGTGAGAGGGGCACATCGATTGGTTGCCTCCTGCACACATCCCAATGGGGCAGGGGATTGAACCTGCCACCCTGGTATGTGCCCTTGATATGGAATTGAACCTGAGATCCTTCAGTGCAAAGGCCAATGCTCTAACCACCAAGCAACACCGATCAGAGCATTAGATCTCTTAAACTAGTCCCAAATTTGTACCTTTAAAACAACATCTCTCCAATTTGCACACTCCTCCAAACTGGTCATAACTATGCTACTCTGTTTTTATAAGTTTAGCTTTTGTAGATTCCACATATAAATGAGACCATACTATATTTAATATTTGTGTTCCTCTGTCTGACTTATTTCACTTAGCATAATGCCCTCAAGGTTCATCCATGTTGTCACAAATGGCAGGATTTTCTTCTTTTTCATGGGTGAATATGATATTATATGTATATGTGGATTATACTCTGAAACACATATAAGAAAGTACTCCTACCATTTAAAAGCAACACTGCTGCCCTGGCTGGTGGGTCAGTGCTTAGAGCATCAGCCCATGAACCAAAGGGTCAGGTGTTTGATTCCCAGGGCACATACCTGGGTTGAAGTTGCAGGAAGCAACCAGTCAATGTGTCTCTCTCACCTCTCTCCTTCTACCCCCAGCCCTCTTTCTACCTCCCCCCAGCCCCCACTCTCTCTGAAGAGCAATGGAAAAAATATCCTCAGGTGAGGATTAATAAACAAACAAACAAACAAAAGCAACACTAACAAATTGATACCGTTCAGTACCAAAGAGAAAAAAATCTGTTATTAACTGTGCAATGTGACCAACTAGGAAAATTAAATGTGCTCTCACTGAACCATTAAATAATGAATGAGAGCAGACAAAAATGGCAAGGTTGCAATTTTATCCCCCTAATTGTCTAACAGACTCTATTTCAAAAATTTCAATACAAACATTGGTTTTTCAGTCAAAAGGCCAGAAAATGATCAACAAACTGCAAAAATGGATATGCAAGGAAATGTATATCCTAGGCTGACCAATTCCAACCTCAGCTGAACTCGTAGCACTAACTTATTTGAATCAAAGACAAGAACTTGTTATATAACAACTAGTGGCCCGGTGCACAAAATTCATGCACAAAGGGAATTAATTAGAGGAAATATTGACATTTGCCCTTTCTCTATAATAGAAGTGTCAGAGATCAAAGAAAATTAGTAAAATGTATATGAAAATCTCCCTCCTGTCAGAGTCTGGGGCACGCCATGGGACCCAGAGTCAAGTCCCTGCCCCACCCGTGCGCGCTTCAAAATCATGCAAGACCCAGACCCGGCCGGTTTCACCCCCATCAAGCCCTGCCAGGCGGGGAGTGCAGCCTCAGGTCCCCTGGCCCAGTGTGAGGGTGCGAGGACCATTTGTATATTAGCTCTTTATTATATAGGATGATCGCCTTTTCAGCCTTAGGTTCTTCCTCCACCCTTACAGGATTGTGAGTTAAAAAAACAGAAGTTCTTAATACAGTGCCTGGCCCAAACTTAGGGCTCAATCAATCAAGGGTGATGTATTATTCAGGAACACATGATCTGAGTTTTCTAATCTCAAACCTTGTCATGGACATTCCCACTACTTAAAAATGATATATCCTATATCTTAAAAGATATGAGCTCATGTGGTGAAGGGCAGGGTGGTGGGGGGGCAGGGGCTAAGTGAAGGGGGACAAAGTGGGGTGGAAATGGGGGATATCTGTAATAGTGCCAACAATATAAATAAATAAAATAGAAAGTTGTGAGCTGCAAAGGTTTATTTATTGATTTATATTTTTAATTAATTAAATGTATTGGTGTGACATTGGTTAATAAGATTATATACGTTTCAAGTGTACTCCTCCATGATACATAACATGATACATGATATGGTACCCAACAGGTTTATTGAATAATCAGGAAGTAAAGGTCACTTTTCTTTGTACTTCCTCCCATTCCTGGTTACCCAGTTCCATTGGGAAAGGACAGAAAAGGAAAGCATAAGGATGTTCATCTAGTCAACTTTACATAGGGATCCAAATTTCTAAGTGCATTTTCTTTTTTTAAAATATATTTTTATTGATTTCAGAGAGGAATAGAGAGGGAGAAAGAGATAGAAACATCAATGATGAGAGAGAATCATTTATTGGCTGCCTCCTGCACGCCGCCTACTGGGGTGGGGCCTGCAACCCGGGCATGTGTTCTTGACTGAAATCGAACCAGGGATCCTTCAGTACACAGGCCGACGCTCTATCCACTGAGCCAAACCAGCTAGGACCTAAGTACATTTTCTTGATTCACATTCATTTCAAAAGACTGACACAGCCCTAATTTCATCAATCATAACTGTAACGGGAGATGGAGGAGTGGGAACAATGGGGCAAGAGCACTGGGCCAGGGATTACTGTGAAGGGCCAGAGAGTAAATACTTTTGTCTTTGCAGGCACAGGGATCTGTGTCACAGCTCAACTGTGCCACTGCAGCAAGAAACCACCCTAGACAATATGTACAAAATAAGCATGGCCGTGTTATAATAAAACCTTATTTATGAACATTGAAATCTGAATTTCATGTAATTTTCGTATGTTGTTAAATACTCTTCTTTTCCCCCAAAACATTTGAAAACTGGAAAATCTGTCCTAAACTTGTGGACCATACAAAATTAGGCAGTGGGCCAGATTGGGCCTAAGGGTCACAGTTCTCTAATCCCTGCTTTATTAAAGTATGTTTCCAATCCAACCAGCAAAGACTTGCATTTTGAGGTGTCCCAAATCAGTTAGTTATAGAACCTTTATATGCAAGGCACAGCAAAGTGACTTTAACAATTTTAAAGAAGAGCGGGGTTGTGAATTGTTCAGGTGCGTTTTTCATTAAGGTTCCTAAAAAACAAAAACAAAAAAAACACTACATTTTGTTTGGGGGCAAGATAATTTAACAGCTAGAATAGACGCTATCTTGCATGTTATTTTTGGTCAATAAAAATTTCAGGGAATAAAGGGTCAATACCCTGGTAAAGTTGAGGCTCAATGTCAGAGCCCAAAGAGCAAGAGTGTGAACTACTTCACTCTAATGAATCCACTGCTTAAACTGGAAAGTCATGTCAGTTCCCTCCAGGTTGTGAGGAGAGGGACACAAAGACTATCCATATTTATGTATATAAACAAATACACATGCTTTATCCAAATCCTTAACATTTAACTTTATAAAGAAAAATATTTCGCCAAAACCGGTTTGGCTCAGTGGATAGAGCGTCGGCTTGCGGACTGAAAGGTCCCGGGTTCGATTCCGGTCAAGGGCATGTACTTTGGTTGCGGGCACATCCCCAGTGGGGAGTGTGCAGGAGGCAGTTGATCGATGTTTCTCTCAATATTTCCAACTGCTTCTTAGACATGCCAGATTCTAGCCAAAATTAAGGACATGTTCTAGAACTTAAGATAAAAGCCCACAGGACATTTTCTACTAGTAGTGACAATTATATTTAAACAAGACAAATTGCTACAATACAACCCTCAAATACATTGTACAAAAGCATGCAAGTATAGTAAGTTTCAGATTACATTTAATATTTTTTTACATTTAATATTTTAAAATAAAAAAATATATAGTCAGTGATTTTCATGCCACTTTTCACATGCTTCTGTTTTAAACTATTTCATGTTTAAAGCCAGAACTAGTTTCATGTTTATTACAGTGCTCTTTAAACACGTGTATTATGTTTCAAAGTAGTCTTTTACTTAACTTAAAAGAGAAATATTTTCTGGCAGTTTTTCTGCTAGAGTCCATAAACACACCAAGAAAAAGAATATGTGAGTAAGCAGGAATTAGAGAAGGAATGGGTCTTGTGTAATACTCAAGACAGCATGAAAGATAATTGATAGTACATACATTCAACATCAAATAACTGCTCCTAGGAAGAGCATCTGTTGTCACATTCAATGTGCCAAAACCTAGGTGTACCTTGAGGGGAGGAACTATGACTGATCCATGACTGCATCTTTTTATTGAGTGCACATAATAGGCACTCAATAAAAATTAGTTGAATACATGAAAGGCATTAACCCTAAAGCACTATTTATAAGATTACTAAATTGGTCGGTGAGGATTTTATGAGATAAACGATGTCTGATAATGGTAGGTATTTAAAGAGTAACAAACTGAGGTTCAACAAAGTGACCTAACTTGTCTAATTGGGTGGCACTGGAATAGCTGTGCCTAATGTAAAAATCTCCTCTCTCCAGTTCCTATTAGCCAAGAAACCTGGCTGAATACTAAAAACACAACTAGGAAAGAAAACGCTTGCCACTCTACATTGATAAAAAGTCAATTGTCTACTTTTCCTAGCTCAACCCTGCACTCATAAAATAAGGAAAATGGTCATTCTCTCTGCATTAAGGGACAGAGAAATGGAAGAGATGTAATAAATCTACTATTATCACCAAGAAACTACATTACTAGAATGGATGGAAAAATATTTCCTCTTAACCTAATGAAACAAGCAATACTTCTTAAGAATCACTCTTCCTCCTTTAATTTAAACTCTAGACAAAAGGAAAAATTTTGTTGCTTCAAAGGTCATTATAACTATGAAAACTGCCTCCTCTGGCATACATGTGTACTTTCACTACTGTCTGGCAATAAGTAAAAGTGGTTGTTCTCAAATGGTGTTTTGCGTATCTATTTTTTTTTTTTTTATAATGAGAGGTGTTCAGAAGTTTGTAGTCTTTTTTTAAAATATATTTCTTTATTGATTTCAGAGAGGAAGGGAGAAGGAGAGAGAGAGAAAGAAACATCAATGATGAGAGAAAATCACTGATCGGCTGCCTACTGCATACCCCGCACTGAGGATCAAGCCCGCAGCCCAGGCATGTGCCCTTGGCTGGAATTGAACCTGGGACCCTTCAATCCACAGGCTGACGCTCCATCCACTGAGCTAAGCCGGCCAGGGCTGTATTACGTATCTTAATTTAAAAAAAAAATTCCTTAGGACCGCAAATCTAAAATTAAAACTGTTTTTGGTAACTGTTCACTCTTGGATCAAGAGTAGATTGGAGTTTACAACTAAACATCAATTTTAGAGGTAATTTCCAACAGCCTGTCTGGTTAGCAAGAAAAACTCAATATTTTCACTAAAACTCATGCTTAAAAATTTATAACTTTTCAAACTCTGAAGCTTTCAAGTTCTGTTTAGTCTAACCAATTCTTAGTTTATACATTAAATGTAACTAAGAGACCCCTGATATAGCAGGGGAAAACGCTAATAATGTTAGGTCAATAACAATTTTTTGTGTGGTTTTTTTTTTTTTGAGACTTTTCATAAGCATTTGTTTGAGCCAAACTGAGGACAAAGTCGGGAAGCAAGAGCTCAAATGCTCCCAATAACAGTTCTTTAATGTTACTATTCTTTTTAAAGGTAACAAGAGTTGATAATTTTCAAATAAACGTTTCCCTTTCAAAGTATAGTTCCTGTAGTATTGCTGGCTATGTTGAAATAAGTCAGGCAGAGAAAGGCAAATACTGTTATGACTTCACTTATATGTGGAATTTAACAACAACAACAACAACAACAAAAGAATAAATAAAACACAAGCAGATCCATAGATATAGAGAACAAGCTGATGGTTGCCAAAGGGAAGGAGGATGGGGATGGGAAAAATACAAATTTGATATGCTTAAAAAAGCTTCCTTGTCAATTTTTCCCTATCAAATTTAAATAGAGAATTTAAAATAAACTCTAAAAATGAATTTATAGGAAAAAGAGCAGTAGTACACACACAAATATCCCTCCCACCATTTAAATTTAACATTCAAACACTTGAGAGTCCACGAATAAATTAAGTACTAGACAGTATATGTAATAAAAAGAAAAGGAAGTCTCTCTTTACGGCAACCTTCTGCCAGCACTAAAACAGGAACTCTTCGTTTCAGAAACAAAATCTAAACCCTTCCAGTTAACAGTATTTTAACATATAGCTTAAATTGCAGGGGCTTTTCCGAACCTAAAATCTAAAAAGAAATCCAACAATTGTAACAAAAACCAAAATTGTGTTGTTTGGGGGAAATTAACTTCAAAAACAAAAATCCTTAACCTTTATAGTTAAAATGGCCCCCAGATTTTTGATGTCCTTCCTTCCCAGGTTATATGCAATAGTTTCTCTACATTCCTTTCTTAAATCCATTTCAATAAAAAAGAATCCCATATGAACACCCCCTGATGCCCAAAACACCACAAACTACACTCACCGCCAAAAATTAAAGAAAAATTCCTCACGGAAACATGTTCTAATACACCAAAGCAATCTATCCTTAAAACCAATGGGGTAAAATAGTTTCCAGTTTTGATTATTACTGCGGTAATTATAGAGTTTTTAAAGACATAAAAATACTACAGGTTTGGGGAAGAGCTAAAACAACTTACAGGATTTGTGAAGAAATGGGAAAAAGAATTATAGTTTTGCACAGTTCCAATCAAGCACAATCTGGGATTATATAAAATACAGTCTTTAATTACAGACTAAGAGGTTCCTAGCGGAATCTTCTCAATGTGTACCCCCATTGCTGTATCCACTTAGGCACGAATCTCACTGCAGTCATATGGTGCCTTGACCTTTAGCCAACCATGACTTTGCACTCACCTTAGCCCTTCCTCCGGTAACCCAGTTAGTCTCAAACTATCAGGGCGATCTCGTCTTCTCCTGTAGAGACCTGAATGTGAAAGCTCTTTAAGCTGTAATTCAGTCATACTTCTCTCTATACATAAATTATTGACTCTTTAAAACATTTATGCTGAGCAGTGTGGCTGCCAGGGCTCAGAAAGACAGTGTCCCTGCAGCGGAACCTAAGCACACCTGACCCAGAGTTAGAAACTTCCAGGCAGGCCGGCGCTGAAGCACAGCTTCCTGTTTTTCTGCTGGTACACGCCCTCCTCGCAAGGCCTGGCTTGCCTTCTCTCTGGGTCTTGCACCTTAGAGCGTGTGTATATGTGTGTGAGGGGAGGAGACAGGGCGGGAGGAAGGGTGTGTGGCCTGGGTTACTCACATAATGACCTGGGTTGCTCATTAATAAGCAAAATTTAACTGTTATGAATAATTGCACCAATTCCTTTATAAATCTTTTTAGCATCATTCTGCATTAAAATTGGGCTAAAAAGCTCCAGTAAGGTAATAACTAAAGAAGGGCCCTGCCTTATTTTATTTGTTAGGAAACCATTATCATTTCACAAGCAGCTGTCAGTATAAAGAAGTGCCTGGTCATCATGAGCTCTTTGGGACATTTTCCTTAAAAAGGGGGGAGGACAGAATTGTAAGAAAAACAGTTCAATTCCTCCCTCTCACACTAGGCTCTAAAGCCTCTTTAGAAAGGAAGTACCTTTCCCCCACTATCACGCAAAAATCCATAAATGAAAGTAAAGTGCTTTCTTATCAACCTCCATTCAATGATTTTCTAAATCTACAACTACCCATTCTGAATACTCCCATCATAAAATGTGCACCGCAGTTTAATCACCATTGAAGTGCCTGTGCAGCCCCTGTATTTATTTATCTGTATATTTGACCCTACACAGTGACAAAGTTAGAAAGGAGGTTTTGGGTTGGTGGGGCAGGGTATGGGTGCGTGTTTGTAAGGGGAGTTTGTGGATAGTGGAGGATGATAATATAAGGCAAGTTCTCTTTTTTCCTTTTCCTTTTATCTTTCAATTACAGTTCACATTCAATATTGTTCTTTGTTAGTTTCAGATATACAGCAAAGTGGTTAGAAAATCATGTACTTTATAAATTGGTCCCTCCGATATTTCAAGAACCACCTGTCCCCATACATAGTTATGACGCTCTTATTGACTATATTCCCTATGCTGTACTCTGGGACTCTGCTGTAACTACCAATTTGTACTGCTAATCCCTTCACCTCTTTCACCCAGGCCTCCCATCCCCTTTATCATTCAGCTCCAAATGATGGTAGTGCAAGAGTAGGCAAGGATCCTGCCTCCAATCTGACTGAATCCCACTCAATACATATCAGAATATCACAGACATAGTTTAGTCCTTGGCAAGTTCTTAGCCAATAGTTGAACTTTATGGTTCCAGTAAGTCCTCTCTGAGTAACTGTATCAGCTTCTTTCCATTCTAAAATCCCCCTAACCAGAGTACAGAGAAGTGGGTCTGAAACTTTCTGTTACAACAAGAATTAAAAAGTCAACCTATTCCTCACTCAAAAGTATCTGTATTATACATACAAATATTAAGGCACCCCACAAGGAAAGGGGAGGGTAGATCTTACTCCTTCACTCAGGACATGCAGATGCCAGCTAGATCCACTTAGGGATACCATTTGTCACCCTGCTTCTATGGCCCTAATGGAAAACAGACAACTTTCTATAGCTGCCATCAAAATATAATTTATGTTTTTAAAAATGTA
>NW_006290769.1:388023-388763 GCF_000327345.1 Myotis davidii
GGGAAAAAATTACTATTTTCTTACTATACTACATCTAATTAGTGATAAAAGATGTTTTTTAAAAAAGGTGTCAGATGTATTTCTTTCCCTGGAAGGGACACAAAAAGCTGATAAATGATACTGGGTGCCTGTGGAGGAACAGTAGCAAAAGAAAGCCTTTCTGGTACATAACTTCTCAATTTTAAATATATTGCCTATTCAAATATTAGTAGAAGTAATTTAGAAGATTTACACGTCTTTTGTATGGAACCCTAGGATCCTACACAAGTATAAAATATGAAAAAGTTTACAGTAATACAAACAAAATTAGGATTCTTAAAGTGTCTAATTCTCACATTTTTGTCAAGACAGGTGAAAAACAAATGAAGAGGAACAACCATCAAGCTTTAATTTTTTTTACTCTAAGCATCAAAACAGAATAAATGCCTGATGAATAAAATACAAGTTAATTGTATTCACTGCAAACACAGAAACCTCAATATTCAACAGGATTTGTTTGGAGTAGCTATTTGAGCTGCCTGCATGAAATTTCTCTTCGAGCGTACTTTCTCTTTGCTTGTTCAAATAAATTTTCTCTAGCGAAATAAATAAATAAATAAATACGACTTGTTTGTATAGAAAAATGTAAATGAGAGGGCTTGATTTTTATTTTACTTACTTATTATTTACTAGGGGCCCGGTGCACGAAATTTGTGCACTGGGTGTGTGTGTGGGGGGCGAGGAGTGTCCCTCACACACCT
>NW_006290769.1:390083-390383 GCF_000327345.1 Myotis davidii
AAGGTTAAACAAGACAGGAAACAATTGTGTGGGATGAATTCTGTTTTTGATGAGTCTAAGATTAAAAGAATGTGAACATCCTGGCTGGCGTGGCTCTGTGGTTGAGCATCAATCTATGAACCAGGAGCTCATGGTTCAATCCCTGGTCAGGGCACATGCCTAAATTACAGACTCAGTCCCCAGTGTGGGGCATGCAGGAGGCAGCCAGTCAATGACTCTATCTCATCATTGATGTTTCTATTTCTCTCTCCCTTCCTCTCTGAAATCAATAAAAATATGTTTAAAAAAAAAAAAAGGAAA
>NW_006290769.1:390667-392221 GCF_000327345.1 Myotis davidii
TATATAATAAAGCCAACTGAAACAATTCTTGCTCTCTAATTTTTAAAATAGCTGTAATGACAAGTAGGGATTTCAGTAAATCAATGCTTTCATTCTAACAAAATTGTCACAACTGAGTTAATTTAAATTCTGGGGCTTTGGGAAAAGCTCCTTTAAATATTGTCTTTTCATTGAAAACACAGAGACAGAGAAGAAAAGGCTTTCTCTTTTTCCCTAGCAGCCCTTCAAATATACCTTGAAATTTTACTGTGCTATAAGGCAGAACTAATTAAAGGGTACACAGGTACCCACACAATCTCTGAAAGGGAAATTCACACATGGTATCAATCTACTATTACTGGTTTATGCTGCAGCCAGATTAGCAACTATTCCCTCATAATACAATGTTTCTGTACATCAGCAATAGGGAGGGAAAGCAGGTCTCTGAAACACACCAGGGCCATCATATGCAAGGCAGTTTTGTGTCCTCATTTCTTTTCCTTTCATATTTTTCTACAGAAACAGAGTTATCAATTGTGCCTGATTCTCAGATCAGGCCTATTTAAAATTAGTTTTAAATTTCAAACAACTGCCTTAGGATGCTATTGACAGTACAGAGGGAGATCTATGTAAGTACATTTTCTGTGACTCTCCATATAGGGAAATTTTTCTTTTTAGCACTCTAAACAATCTCCAGTCTAGTCTCCTATTCAATGCAGAATTCTCTACTCTCATTCTCCACATAGCCTCACTCCTGTACAATATCCATGACCTGGGATTCTGCCTCTTTTTAGACAATTCCAGTGAAGCACTTACTACCTCATAAAACTCCTAGTGCTCTCCCCTCTCCTCCACATACAATGGCTGTTAAGAAGAATAGTTCACAAAAATTGTTAAGATGAGCATCTTCCATTTCACTTCTACAGTGCAGCTGATCTATGAACCTAACTACAACTTTTTATTCACTTCTGTCCAACTTGTTGGGTTCTCTTTGAATCTGTCCTTAGACTACCAGTATAGTTAGATACCTGTCCCAGCCTGTGTCACCAGCATAGCTGATAATCACCTCCATAAACATACGCCCTTCACTGAAAAGACTAAATACAAAGCTCTATAGAGCATCACACAAGGAATCTGTTCTGCCAGGCTAACTCCTAACCCAGTAGTTTTCCATTTTATGGAGGGCATGTACATTTTATGAATCTGATGAAAGTTAATGATGCTGTTTTAGAAAATGCATGTGAACATAAAATTTTATAACCATTTCAGGGAACTACAAGATCCTTCAGAAGCCAATAAATGGACTTTATCAGAGATCTTCCAATTTGCATTCATCTTCTCCTTTTCTGAAAACTTTCAACCACACAGTGTAGGCCTTTTGATCTCATTTCTTCTTTTAACACATTTACTTGGTGCCCTGCACTGGGCTAGACACTAGTTCAGAAATTTCTTTTGTCTCCCCTTAATTTCTTACAGCCTCTTAACTGCTCTTTTTGTCACTGATCTTACCCTCTTCTAATCTATCCTCCAAATTTCAAAGTGTTTTTTTCAAAATGTAATTTCATCACTTATTGA